>NC_061101.1:57374600-57429600 GCF_015104395.2 Macrobrachium nipponense | reverse complement strand
ACATAGAGAATCTTTCCAATGTAAATTCAATATTTATAGAAACCCCACAAATAATTTAACGTATCACGAGTCCACAATATCTTGACCAAGAAATAGAATACATAAAAAAGATAGGAAACGATCTCTACTACCCACCTCATTTAATTGATTTATGTTATCAAAAAGCTCACAAAAAGTTTTATAGTGTTGCTATTAATGAAAAGGATAGGCCTAAAAATGTACTTAGCTTACCTTACTTTCGTGGATTTGAAACCATAAAATCAATATTTAAATCGCTTAATGTTAATGTAGTGTTCTCTTATAACAATACCATTAAAGATATGCTAATTAAGAATAGTCCCGTAATAAATAACAACATCATTTACAAAATTCCTTGTAAGGATTGCCCATCGTTTTACGTTGGTCAGTCAAGTAAAAATTTATGTGTACGTATTAAGCAGCATATGTATTTAGTTAGAACAGCCTAGACTTCAAATGCACTGTTTATCCATCTGAGTGAAAAATCTCATTGTATTAATTGAGGTGATACCTCTGTATTTGCTAGATCTAATGATTATGATTCAAGAAATTTACTGGAATCAGCAATTATACAAATCACTAATAAAAACAACCTAAATCTTTATGAAGGACCTTAAAGTAAATGAACTACTAATTAATTAGTCCCACATGTATATAGTTATTATTTCTCTCTCTCTCTCTCTCTCTCTCTCTCTCTCTCTCTCTCTCGTGTTCGATATTCTCTCTCCCTCTCTCTCTTGCTCGTATATTTTTTATATTTTTTTTTCGTCTTTTCATTAATAATTTTTTGGGGAACATTTTTGTAAATTTCATGATAATAAGTTGTATATGACTCCTTTTTTTTTCTTTCAAAATGTATTGTTTTCTGGATGAATCATCTGTTGACCGCATGTGTATCCTCCAAGGTGTGGCTGCCCTCAGGACTTTCCTCGTTTCTGTAGAGTGAAATCGACCTTATTGCTAATCTTGTAGTGTCAATTTGGATATTAAGGCTACCTTGACTATGTTTTTCCTCTGTAAGATCAGTTGTGCCTGAGTAAAGGGTCGAACTAAACCGAAAGTGCTTGGCTATCTCGCTTTTCCTTTTTTTCCTTCGTGGCAAAAACCTTTGCATATATATATATATATATATATATATATATATATATATATATATATATATATATATATATGTTGAAGTAATCAAAGTCCACAATTATGTAAAATGTGTATTAAAAATACATAAAAGACGGGAGTTTTCGTCTACTTGATCAGTAGACCTCATCAGCCGTACATTCTCTTGATCTTGTGGAAAAATTAAATAACATTGTACTAAACCCTAGCGATATCTTTGTCAGTTTTGATGTATGTTCCTTGTTTACAAAAGTCCCTATTGACTCTGTGCTAGAATATTTAAGTAATGAACTTGTACTGCATGAATTGCTTATGTCCGTTAGTCACATAATTTCATTGATTAAGTTATGTATTTGTGGTTGCAAATTTATTTCTAATGGAGAATATTACCAACAAATATTTGGTATGGCCATGGGTAACCCTTTATACATGGAATTTTTTGAAAGACAACATCTCCTGAATATCACACTTGTCCCCTTAAAGTGGTACAGATATGTAGATGACATCTTAGTAGTCTTACCTGTTGGTATCGATATAAATGATTTATTGTCTAAATTAAATAATTTAGTGCCATCCATAAAATTCACTGTTAAAATTGAAAATAACAATGTCATCCCTTTCCTAGATGTATTAATATAAGAGAATCTTTCCAATGTAAATTCAATATTTATAGAAACCCCACAAATAATTTAACGTATCACGAGTCCACAATATCTTGACCAAGAAATAGAATACATAAAAAAGATAGGAAACGATCTCTACTACCCACCTCATTTAATTGATTTATGTTATCAAAAAGCTCACAAAAAGTTTTATAGTGTTGCTATTAATGAAAAGGATAGGCCTAAAAATGTACTTAGCTTACCTTACTTTCGTGGATTTGAAACCATAAAATCAATATTTAAATCGCTTAATGTTAATGTAGTGTTCTCTTATAACAATACCATTAAAGATATGCTAATTAAGAATAGTCCCGTAATAAATAACAACATCATTTACAAAATTCCTTGTAAGGATTGCCCATCGTTTTACGTTGGTCAGTCAAGTAAAAATTTATGTGTACGTATTAAGCAGCATATGTATTTAGTTAGAACAGCCTAGACTTCAAATGCACTGTTTATCCATCTGAGTGAAAAATCTCATTGTATTAATTGAGGTGATACCTCTGTATTTGCTAGATCTAATGATTATGATTCAAGAAATTTACTGGAATCAGCAATTATACAAATCACTAATAAAAACAACCTAAATCTTTATGAGGACCTTAAAGTAAATGAACTACTAATTAATTAGTCCCACATGTATATAGTTATTATTTCTCTCTCTCTCTCTCTCTCTCTCGTGTTCGATATTCTCTCTCCCTCTCTCTCTTGCTCGATATATTTATATCGTCTTTTCATTAATAATTTTTTGGGGAACATTTTGTAAATTTCATGATTAATAGTTGTATATGACTCCTTTTTTTTCTTTCAAAATGTATTGTTTTCTGGATGAATCATCTGTTGACCGCATGTGTATCCTCCAGGTGTGGCTGCCCTCAGGACTTTCCTCGTTTCTGTAGAGTGAAATCGACCTTATTGCTAATCTTGTAGTGTCAATTTGGATATTAAGCCTACTTGACTATGTTTTTCCTCTGTAGATCAGTTGTGCCTGAGTAAAGGGTCGAATTAGACCGGAAAGCTTGGCTATCTCGCTTTTCCGTTTTTTTCTTCGTGGCAAAAACCTTCGTATATATATATATATATATATATATATATATATATATATATATATATATATATATATATATATATATATATATAATATATAATATTACAATATTATATAATATATATATATATATATATATATATATGTATGTTATTGTATGTAGGTGTATGTATTATAAAAAAATTACCAACAGGGCCTCATTGAAGCTGGATGGTATCTGGCGGAGATATTTATCCAGTTTTCAATGAGGTCTGTGGAAATTGTGTTAATGCACGGAAGAATTGTGTAAGTGATAAAGTTAATATATGTACGTATATATATATATATATATATATATATATATATATATATATATATATATATATATATATATATATATATATACACTCATGTGTGTGTATGGAATTATCCCAGACTGTAACCGAGTATCGGAACCTTCCCTTAAAAAAAAAAAAAAAATGGGAAGCCATATCTCAAAAACTAACCATAGAATCTTATGGAAAGTAATACCACGTTTCCCACAACCAAATTATCTCAAGAAAGAATTTTCCAAATTAACTTAACCTAACCTGACCTATGGGCATGAAAAAAAAAAAAAAAAAAAAAAAAAAAAAACCGGGGGGGGGGGGCTGGTGCAGTACTATAATACACATCTCGGGAATTTGCATACAAGACAGAGAGATGCGACGTTATCAACCAGTTTTGTCCGTTTCCTGGTGAAGAGAGAATCAATTATAATACCCTAGAAATCTCGTCGGACTATGGTAGGGAAGGAGATGAATAAAGTCCATGGAGTTATATCTTGACGAAGAGAAGGTGTGATTAAAAGGATTGTCTTTGAAATTCTCTGTCTTAACACGAATAGTGCCCGATGAGGGAGCAAACCTTGTGAAATGTGGGGGGGCAGGAGGCTTGTGGGGTTGGGGGAGGGGAGAGAACTGGCGAGAGAGAGAGAGCGAATAAAAAGTCAAAACGAGACCTAATAAGATACACGATTTTATATCAATTATTTCGAATGTCTAGCATATCATATATATACATTATATATTTCTGCATGTATATATATATATATATATATATATATATATATATATATATATATATATATATATACTGCGAAATTGTTTAATCATATTTATAAAATTCCAGCTAATTTAGTACAATCATTCTCAATAAGTTACAGGAAACTACTCCAGCCACTTCAATGGCATAGGTAAAATAAATTTTCTTTATTGCATAAAAATTACAACTGGTACTGCTGAATGCAGAGCGGTCTTCAAAATATATAATTACTTGCTACCCAATCAGAAGGTCACCGTAGTTAGCCAATGACCTCTCGTATCTGGAACTCGTAGTAGAAGGAGAGAACGGGGAGCAGCTCCCCCATTTTATAGGTCAATGACTAAGTAACGGAGGTCGGATTAGTGGCCGTATGAAATATCGGAGTGACCTCTGACCTTCAGGTTAGTGTCCCACGAATAATAAAGTAGCTCTGATCCGCATATGAACGTAAACGGAATGTTAAAGTATTTTCTATACCTACTTGTACCCATTGCGCTCAAGCTGCCTATATACCCACGTGTTTTAGCAAAGGAACTGCTTTGAGAATGTCCTGACCTGCTGGCAAGAGGGAAAGGCAACTTGAAATGCAGGAAAAAAAGATGCTTCTGACATTCCTATAAACTGTCCACGTTCTGCCATAAGGAAGCTTATTAAAAATAGAGGAAAAGAGAATCAAGGTTAGAATTCTAAAACCTAGTAAAAGGTGGCAATTTACATTGTTATTAATCAAATAAGGCTCACCATTTAACAAGTACCACTAAGTACATTCCATTAAATAAACCTGGCATGGAATCCATCAGTCAGTTGAGTCCTCATACTGTAAGACCTGCAATCTGTGTCAGAGATTTCAACCATTGCATAGACACTGGCCGCTTCATCCTTAAAAGTGTGCAACATTGCTGCACAGCATATATTCTCAACAATTTAACAGCATTTCAAATAAAAACTTTCAGCCATAGCCCGGTGGTGGCCTGACAATAGCGTTGTCAGACGCTCGATTATGGCTAATTTTAACCTTAAATTAAATAAGAACTGCTGAGGCTAGAGGGCTGTAATTTGTTATGTTTGAAGATTGGAGGGTGTATGATCAACATACCAATTTGCAGCCCTCTAGCCTCAGTAGTTTTTAAGATCTGAGGGCGGACAGAAAAAGTACAGACGGACAGGCAAATAGCCATCTCAATAGTTTCATTTACAGAAGACTAAAATTGTAATGACTTTCCCTGCAATGTATACGTTTGCTACATCAAAATTAATGATCAATGATCCTACGATAAACTTAGTCAAGTCGTCTTTGAATATCCCATGAACATTCTTTCTCAAACTGAATACTATACTCTGTTTTTTTTCCATCTGTCCATCCGCCTGTGGTGTTTGCGCATGGTAAAACTGCGTTCCGGGCTTTGAATATCCTATTTCGAATATTAACGGAGTAATTCGCATACAGTAAATTATTAAAACACATTTCAGTTGCAAATGTACACCAAGATATCCTTTTATTTGCCTAAAACTAACACGTATCATAACTATTCAAAGCCCGGGACGCAGTGTTACCATGCGCGACCACCACAGTCGGATGGACAGATGGAAAAAAACAGAGTATAGTTACCTTTCATGAACGTCTCGCAACATTTAATCCTGACGTTTTAAATCATTCTGGAAGTAGGCAAATTGATCGAAAAGTATTCATATACTTGCAAATACAAATTCAGCAGAGGAGGGACGGGTAATGTCTTAACGGTCATTTAGGTCAGTACTTTACTAAACAAGGCGTGATTTGATCTCCAGCTTACTCGGGCTACATCCTAAAATCTATGGTCAAATGGCGCGCTGTTTCACCAACGAAAATTAAACTAAGCACGCCTTATTTTCTTAGAAATAATTGTTCTTTACTGTATATCATGCACATTATTTATTTTTTACATTGTCATTCTAATAAATAAATCATAAATACCCTATCCTGAAAATCATGTACCTTTAATTCAACGCGAAACACCTTTTTCAGACCTTTTAGGCTTTTCCACAGACTTTTCCTACCTCCTTCCCCCCTCAACATGAACAACAACAACAACAACAACAACAAAGAAATTTGTAAGCTTACTACCCAAGTAAGCGATAAGTAAATGTAGTTAAATAAAGGCAATAGTTCGTTGTGTCCGTAGCGCGATATCTGTTTGTACATCAATTTAAGCCAACATTACCTTAGGAAATATGATGATACATCGGGAATAAGGTTCATCAAAACGATGAGGCCAATTAAGCCCAGCATAATAAAGAAGTATTGCGAACGCAGGTGTTAATTAACTTGGAAGGAGGCGAAGTCACCGATTTGCATCGCTGGGCAATCATTTCATTTGAATGAACGCTCCCATTACAATAATGTTAATCTAACATCCAGGTCAGATGAATGGAGCCATCTAAATAAATTAGCTATGCACAACGCGCGCACGAGACGTCCCACATAGAATGTACCTGGATTGGTTCCATAAACACCACTTGCATATTAGAAGCAACAACACACAACGGGTATGGATTAAGTAGCTAGAGAGCAAATATTCGGTTGACACCACTTCATTCCTGCATTCATCAAGGGTTAATCATAAACCCATGACCTTCCCCCTCGCTCTCTTTGTTTCCGACTGAGAAGCAGGTTGTTCGCCCGCGGAAGGAGGTTAGTCACTAAGTGGTTAATGGTTGAAAGCATTCAACTTTCAACTGTTTCACCTCTACAGTAATGAACCTTGGTCATTTTTAGTTTCCCAGATCGTGGATATAGCTTCGCATTAAATCAGTCTCGCCAAATATCCAGGGCTTTAGCCTTCTGTTAGAAAAATTACCTCCAAAGAATACTTCAGTCTCAAAATAGCTTAGTATATAATCTTATTGACGTCGATCAAGCCAGCCAAAAAGTCCTGATTTTTCTGTGCTCACTCCTGCGTTTCAGATCTGAAAAAAGCCTTATGATGCAACTTCTTACAGTATCTTATTTCCACTGATATTATTCATGATTCATATTTCCATCATTCTGGCTATAAAATGCAAGCTCGGCGCTTGTGCAAATTCATCCGAATTTCCTAAATCATAACAATAATTCATGGACTTCATTCTGAAGGTATAAAAACTAACACAGATTTCACTGGAAGACTATTTTTCCTTAATGTAATTTACGAATTACTGAAAGTTTTATGGTCGGGTACCTAAGAAAATGTAGATACAATACAGAGACGACGAATGTTTTTGTTTTTGCAAGACCATGTTGGCCTTATACCAACAAAGGTTTCTGTTCATAATACCTCGTATTGGAATCGTTTTTGCTTCTCTTCTATTATCGCTTACTTGGGGAGTCAGTCTTCAAACTACTTTTTTGTTGTGATTGTTCTTGTTGGGGGTATGAAAGCCTAAACAGGTCTGAGTTAAGTTGAATATAAAATTTAGGCCAAAAGCCAAGCACTGGGACCTATAAGATCATTCAGCGCTGAAATGGAAATTGACAGTAAAAGGTTTGAATGGTGTAACAGGAAGAAAACCTCAAAGCAGTTGCACTGTGAATCAAGTGTTAGGAGAGGGTGGAAAGGAAGATGAAGAAAGATATGAAAGGAGTTACAGTAAAAGGAACGAAAGGGGTTGCAGCTAAGGGCCGAAGGCACGCTGCAAAGAACCTTAAGTAATGCCTACAGTGCACCGCATGAGGTCCACTGACGGCACTCTACCCCCTCCGGGGCCTAAACAGGTCTGAAAAAATTTTACACGTTGAGTTAAAGATACAGGAATTTTAGGATGGGATATCTATAATTTATTAGAATGAAAATGTTAAAAAATAAACAGAAAGGTTTTTCTAAGAAAATACAGCGCATTCATTTTAATTTCCGTTCGGTGAAACAACGCTCTGTGTGACCGTAGATTTTAGCATGCGCCCCGAGTAAGCTGGATGTCGGATCACCCCTTGTTTTTAGATTTATTGTCACCAGGTAAATTCCTCAAAGATCACCTAAAAAACGACTCGCAATTTAGCCAAAAATGCTAAATTGGATTAAGCTTCGTCATCTGGTGAACTTAATTCGGTGGTGAACTTAATTCGGGAAGCGTCTCGAGGCTTCTTGTTATGTGACAACAATCAAAGGAACAATAATAAAAGAGAGAGAGAGAGAGAGAGAGAGAGAGAGAGAGAGAGAGAGAATATTCCTCCTGCTCGATTTAGCGGAGTGTAAAAACGGGGGAAAGATGTTAGCATTAGAATTAGGGCCTTCTGTGAAACCTTATCCTTTCGACTGGGAGAACTCGAGAGGGTATTACATGTCGAAAGCAGATTAGCATAATCATAATCATATCAACTCGCCGTTAAGCTCACCAGAAAGACCTGCCTTCTTCTGGAGCTCTCTCTCCACGTTTTACTTCCGGCTCACAATAGTGGTCCCGGAAACTTGTCATTTGTCGTCGTAAATGACAAGTCTGTCCTAAGTGACGTCGGAGGTGTTACAGCCATTCAGAGAGATGATGAATTATTACAAGAGCGCACATCACCATCTCCTGCTATCGAAGATGACGATACCTGGCGATCATAGCCAGTGCTCGTTCATCTAGAAATATGAACCAATTCAGGAGTAAGATAGTTACAACGAGAACGAAGGGATTAAAAAACAGCTATTGGGGGTAGGGTGGGGCGTGTGGCGCGATAGTTATTGATTGAAAGAGAGTCACGAACTTGACAGCGGAGTAATGAGTTTGAGTTTAAAATACCCAAGAAAGAACCTGTCCTGCGAATCATCTCGCATCAATAAGTACTCCGACTTCTTACCAGAATAAAACACGAAAGGGACGTACCGTAACACAAAGAGAAAGCAGTGTTGCCAAGTCAATCGGTCATCTAGAGCCAGTTTATCCCTACGCAGAATGTGAAATGCCCCTATGTTTCTAGGGATTTTCAGAAGAATGTCCCTACGCTTTTCTTTGGCATAATCTACCAAAAACATTAGTTTGCACCTTGTTTTACTTAAGAATATTAGTAGAATTAAATGAAAAAGTAATGCGTCCAAAAATTTATTCTCATACTGACAAAAAAATGGTATTATCTGATTTTCACTTGTACTACATCAACAAATTCACACACCAAAAAAATTGAATTTCCAGATTTGAAATGCTAAGTCAACACATACTGCAAAAATAAACATATGTATACTCTCATTTTGAAATGCTAGAAACTTGGTATGAATGTGTATATATATATATATATATATATATATATATATATATATTATATATATATATATATATATATATATATATATATATATATATATATATATAGTCTTTTCTAAATCCTGTTTTCTTGGAGGAGATTTTTCACTTTTCGAAAGTGCGCCTCTTTTCTGCCTTTTTTCTTTTTATTTACGATTACTTGGCCCAGCTTCAGTCACTGTTAGTTAACATGCGTTCAAAGTTGCTCTAAATCACTGTAAAATTCGCACATGTTTCCATTATAACCGCAAATGAAACATGCCCACGTCATCTTTTTAAGTATGTCTTAGTTTTACCAGACCACTGAGCTGATTAACAGCTCTCCTAGGGCTGGCCCGAAGGAGTAGATATTTTTACGTGGCTAGGAACCAATTAATCACTTAGCAATGGGACCTACTGCTTATTGTGGGATCCGAACCACACTTCCTGGAGAAATGTATTTCTATCACCAAAAATAAATTACTCTGATTCCGCGTTGGCCGAGCCGGGATTCGACGTCATCTTTTACGATATCTCGTTCCATACAAGTAATAATGCGATATTGCTTTTTTACTACTCAGTACACAGAGAACAAGCTTTCCTTGTAAAAGAAAACGTTCAGGAATAGTTCGTTTATTCATGAGCGGAAACTGTAAAAATTGCTATTCCTGTTTGATTCTTGTTCTGTGTAATAATTTCTATAAAGAGCGAAAGACGTCTCTAGTACTATGGCTACGTTACTGTCACAGTATAGGCCACAAGATATCTTTTAAAAAGGCTATTATTATATTATATTATAAAGTTGGGAAACTTGGCTAATGTCCCTACGTTTTTGCATTATTTATTTGGGCGTCCTTGCGTCCCTACGTTTCAAATATTTGTCCCAATGCCCCTACGCTTATAGGGAGATGTCCTTACACTTGGCAACACCGAGAGAAAGAAATGCCGAGCCTAACCTGCTTTAAATTGCGTTAACTTATCCCATTTATCTTACTTTTCCTTGCTGTGGCCGAGCTTGATTTGGGGAGACGTGTCCGTCTCAGTCAATTTACCATAATAGGGCGAGGGGTCGGGGGAGGAGGCGGAATCCCACTAACGCGAGTACCGGTACAAAGGACGTGCATTGAGTGGTACATGAGTGGTATAAAGGACGTGCATTGAGTTTCATCTTTTGGGGTGCATTTCTTGAATCTTGAAATTATTGTACCGGACGCATATTGACGACTGGGACCTTCCCTGAAAAAGCGGGACGCCATATCTTAAAAACTAACCATAGAATCTTATTAAGTATACCTTAGTTTTATTAGATCACTGAGCTGATTAACAGCTCTCATAGGGCTGGCCCGAAAGATTAGATATTTTTACGTAACTAGGAACCAATTGGATACCTAGCAACGGGACCTACAGCTTATTGTGGGATCCGAACCACATTGTATCGAGAAATAAATTTCTATCGCCAGAAATAAATTCCTCTAGTTCCGCGTTGGCCGAGCCGAGAATCGAACTTCGGACCACCGGATTGGCAGCCGAGCGCGAAATCGGCTTGTCCAACGTGGAACTAGAATCTTTATGTTTTCCATACCTATTTAACAATTACTAAGTCAGCATACCCTAACTTTGGGCATGGCAAAATCACCGTGGCGGGTGCAATACTAGTATACATCTCGGGAACTGGCGTACCGCATCGACCCGCCGACTACCTACATGAGAAACAAGATCTTAGTTTGTCAAGTTCATGTTGGCCTTATTCATATTGTTTCTCTTGAATGTCACCCGTTAAAACATCGTCCGAATAGGAATGTCTGCTAGGAAGTGACATCGCTCCTTAGTGGATATGAAACATATAACTATCAATCTATAGCCTTGAGATTATCTTCATCTAATTTTACTTCTCGTGGCACGATGAGTTGATGGTTTCCTTCCGGGTCATCCCTAGTGTCTGTATTCATGCTTTGCTTTCCTCTCTAGGGCGAAGCTAGAAAGAGGCATCGAGGTGTTGGACTTTGCGTAAAAGGACACCAAATTCGATCCTAACCTTCATTAAACAATGTCAGAATGTTCAATAGTCTTCTTTCCCATCGTTATCCATACTACACTAAGGGGTCGGTTGCCTGATGCCCCTTTCCTTACAACATCAGGCATGGTTTATTATTTGGCAAAGGGGTTTTCACGACCGCATCCCCTTGCTGCTATCAACGACAGTTATTGGCGGTGGGCATCGCCTTTGACTAAGAGTCCACCAGCAAGGCAGCAGTTTCCAAAGTTATTGGCGGTGGGCCTAGCCTTTGACTAAGAAGTAAGATTGCATGGCAGCAGTTTCCACAGTTATTGGTGGTGGGCCTAGCCTTTGACTAAAAGTAAGATTGCATGGCAGCAGTTTCCACAGTTATTGGCAGTGGGCCTAGCCTTTGACTAAAAAGTAAGATTGCATGGCAGCAGTTTCCACAATTATTGGCGGTGGGCCTAGCCTTTGACTAAAAGTAAGATTGCATGGCAGCAGTTTCCACAGTTATTGGTGGTGGGCCTAGCCTCTGACTAAAAAGTAAGATTGCATGGCAGCAGTTTCCACAGTTATTGTTGATGGGCCAAGCCTTTTACAAAAAGAGTAAGACTTGCAAATGCAGCAGCTGTCCTTTTAGTCACTTTTTACGACACGCAGGACCTACACCCCTACCACAGGGTGGTCAGAAATGATCAAAAGCCCCCGGAGCGCCTCAGCGTCGTTGTTGGTATGGTATTAGCGTCCCACCTCGATGGTCGCGGGTTCGATTCTCGGTCATTCCATTGAGGAGTGAGAGATGTGTATTTCTGGTGATAGAAGTTCACTCTCGACGTGGTTCGGAAGTCACGTAAAGCCGTTGGTCCCGTTGCTGAATAACCACTGGTTCCATGCAACATAAAAGCACCATAAAAACAAAACAAATAAAAGTCCCCGGTAATAATTACCTTTATCGATGCACTGTACAAAAATAAACAAATAAGTAAAAACTGTATGGAGCCGGGAAGATGTTGGGAAGCACCGATATTCAGACTCGGAAGCAACGAGAATAAAGAAATCAACTGAATCTGTATCAGCATACCATTTCTTTTCCAGACGCCAAGGGCACTGGAACTTCTGAGTTACAAAGACTGGAAGTCGAGTCATTTCTTTTCCAGAAGCCGAGGGCACTGGATCTTCTGAGTTACAAAGACTGGAAGTCGAACCATTTCTTTTCCAGAAGCCAAGGGCACTGGATCTTCTTAGTTACAAAGACTGGAAGCCGAGTCATTTCTTTTCCAGAAGCCTAGGGCACTGGATCTTCTGAGTTACAAAGACTGGAAGTCGTGTCATTTCTTTTCCAGAAGCCGAGGGCACTGGATCTTCTGAGTTACAAAGACTGGAAGTAGAGTCATTTCTTTTCCAGAAGCCGAGGGCACTGGATCTTCTGAGTTACAAAGACTGGAAGTCGAGCCATTTCTTTTCCAGAAGCCGAGGGCACTGGATCTTCTGAGTTACCAAGACTATAAGTCGAGTCATTTCTTTTCCAGAAGCCAAGGGGGGCATGGGGATCTTAGTTCAAAGGACTGGAAGTCAGTCATTTTTTTTTTCCTTTTTCCAGAGCCGAGGGCACTGATCTTCGGAAGTTTACAAAGACTGGAAGTCGAGTCATTTCTTTTCCAAAAGCCGAGGGCACTGGATTCTCTGAGTTACAAAGACTGGAAGTCGAGGCAAAAATGACCTTAAGCCAACAATGATTAAAAATAGCTAGGAAAAAACCTTAATGAAGAATGAGTGCATTTTTGTACCGGAATATAAAGCGCTTCTTTCAGTTATAATTGGTGGGGAGGGGGAGAAAGAGAAGGAAAAAAGCCCGTCACAGTTTACCGTTAATAAGCATAAGCGCATGATCTGAAGTTATCCACATTTCAAGATAGTGTTTCCTTTATTAATAAAAGGAATGCAATGAAAATTTTACGTAGAAGTTCCTCGCTTATGACATAGGAAACTTAACGTAATATTATAAATGCTGGAATTTTTAATGTTACTGGAGTCCTTAAGACTAAAATAATTCAACGGCGGTCCTCTCTTTGGATTCCTTTATGTAAACCATATGAGAGTGTTGGAATAAATTTTTTAGAGGTTCTCATCGTATCTGATATAAACTGTAACAGCAACACAAATAGGGCTAATGAATGAAAATGGTCAGACTCGGATAACTAATCAATGTACTGGGTGGTCCGAAAGTCTTGTTACCCCTACCAAAAAATACCAACAATAGAGGTACAAGCATTGCAATAATACAAATTTCATATCCTGGATTCAGTTTATTCTAGTTACCCCTAATTATTATTTTTATTTTCAATATTTTTTCCCCTAATATGGTTAATTTTTTTTTCATTTCAGATAGCTGAAAGCAAATAAACTGAATCCAGTACATTTTCTTCTCTATTACTACATTACTTGCTCTTCTATTGTTTCAATGTTCTTATTTCGTTCTATTGTTCTTACAATGAATAAACTGAATCCAGGATATGTATTTTGTATTATTGCAATACTTGTACCTCTATTGTTGGTACTTTTTGTTAGGGGTAACAAGGCTTCCGGACCACCCTGTACGTACATGGCCAGTGGTCGCCATAGCTCATTGAAAATTGTTGATATTAATAGCTTTTCAAACATTGGTAATCGTAGCTTTATAACTAAATTCACTTATTTTAATTTCCTTTTTAAAGCACAAGAGAGAGAGAGAGAGAGAGAGAGAGAGAGAGAGAAGAGGTTCGTACAAATTAACAAATTTGACAAAATTATTTTTCCTCACCATAAACATCTTTCCTTTATATATCAAATACAAAAGCGTAAGAGATACCGATGATAAGACGAGTTCGAGTCTGCCTCGGTCAGAAGAGAGCACAGGACAAAAGCAGTGACATTGGATGAGCAGCCGAACAGCCCGGTCTTGCTTGGCACCCTTTAGCACAAAAAAAAAAAAAAAAAAAAAAAAAAAAAAACCACTGCAAGAATATAATCGGACGCGTCCGAGACATTAAAAGGACGTTAACAGGTCGACATCCCGCGCTTTATTTTGAGAATCGAGCTTCTTTATGGACATCCTAACATCGCCTGCCTCGTTAAGTTGGATCAACAACAAACGCTACTTCTGCCTCCTGACAAGACAGTAGCCGTTTCGATCTCCGTCTCAACAGTTGGCAATCCGACCGGGTGGCTTTCGAAGAATATAACTAAAGCAGTGCTTCTCCCTTTTTGTATCCTAAGGAATGTGTGGAAATGCGTGGTGGTGTTCCTACCGTATGCACGCATGTGTCTAGTGTTTTCAGTTTTATTCAGACGAAGCGAGCGTGCAAATACGTTTAAGACGTAATGGTTTCAAAGAAAAGAAAGCAGAATGAGACCAAACAATTGCTCAAAGTGAAAGTATGTAGGAAGTGCTTGGATATATGAGAGAAGGAACACATGGGAATGGAATATAGAATTTAGACCAAAGGACAAGCACTGGGATCTTTGAGGTCATTCAGTGCTAAATGTGAAATTGACGGTAAGATAGTTGAAAGGTGTAAAAGGAGGAAAACCTCGCAGTTGCACTACGAAACAATAATTGTTAGAAAGGGTGGAAAGTCAGATGGAAGAAAGAAAATATGAACGGAGGAACAGTAAAAGGAGTGAAACAGGTTTCAGCTAGGGGCCGAAGGCACGCTGCAAAGAACCTTAAGTAATGCCTATGGTGCACCACTTGGGGTGCAATGACGGCACTACCCAACCTCCTACGGGGAGGAACAGGTTGGGGGGGTGGGGTGGAGGTAAGGTATCGATATTCCTAGATTACAATAAAGAGGGAGTTTCTGAATAGGCACAAAGGCAAAGAAATATCATGAAAAGGAATAGGAGATACTGTATTTACCAACAGCGAACATGTCATCTTTTAGCTGAGGACTCACATGACAATATGTCCTGTACCTAAGGTTTAAGATGATCGACTTCTTTCCAAATGTTGGTTTAAAATGGAATTTTACTGAACTTTGACTGACTCTATGACTATTGGTTATCTCCAATTTTCGAAAGTTTGTTTACAGTGGAATTATACGAGCATAAAAACTGGTCTATCAGACTTTGAACTTTCGCGGCAGATATGACAACAGCTTATTATAACCTTCCATGTTCTATATTATATATTTATAATATTTTCCATGACTCCACCGAGCAACTAGCTCTACACCCTGCCCGTTAAATTCTACCCGGGTTCAGGGTGTTCCCAGTAGAACCTTGAAAGAGAACCTAAGGCACTCGTAGCAGTTAGTTATCCCTCTTTTATTAACTCCTCCCTTTCGGTATATTGTTATGCGAAATGCAGCAAAATTCATTTAAAAATAAAAACACAATTACCTAGAGATTCTGGATTACATTTTCAGTGACTTTGCATGTTCTGGGAAGTAAATATTGAATTGCGTTAGAAGATCATCATAGTTAACGTGTTACATTCTTGAATAACTGGATGTATAATATCAGATGACGTCAATAATTCATAGTTCTTGCACTGTACGACTATAATACTGTTGACATAATCCAGTATGGTAGAAATTACAGCATTCTCGTTCTCTATAACAAGGAGTAATCCGACTTCCAGCTTACTCGGGACGCGTCCAAGATTTTCCCCTCATTGTAAACATTATATTCCTAACTTTTAACGTAAATTAAAACGTGATAAAATATACAGTTAAATAGAACGTTGTTTCGCCAACGAAAATTAGACTAAATACGGTACATTTTATTAGAAATAATTGTTCTGTACTGTTTAACAAGTTCATTATTTGTTTTTTTACATTTTCATTCTAGTAAATAAATGATAAATATCCCAACCTAAAACTCCTGTATCTTTAACTCAACGCCAAACACCTTTCTCAGACACTCTTTAGGCTTTTCCATGGCTTTCCTAACCCCCCAACAAGAACAATAACAACAACAACAACAGCAACAAAGTAGTTTGTAGGCTTACTCCCCGAGTAAGTGAAAATCGCTACTATTAACATATGGAAACTGATTAGCAACGGTATCTTTATATATATATATATATATATATATATATATATATATATATATATATATATATATATATATGTATATGCTACGAAATCCCTAGGCGATCAAATGTTCCTGTGCGAATTGGTCATTCACATAATTCTCAAGAAATCCCTAATTCCACACACACACACACACACGCACACACGTACACACACACACATTAACATAATGTATATATATATATATATATATATATATATATATATATATATATTTATATATATATATATATATATATATATATATATATATATATATATATATATATATATTCTGGAGTCCCATATTATTTTGACTATTTTTTCACCAAATTGATCAGAAAAGAAACGCACTATAATATCGCACTACAGGAAGAATAACGTACAAAAACATTGAACATTTTACAGCGACGGAGTTGACTCGGCTGAATTCTGGACGCAGGGAGGGCCGGAGAGAAAAAGAGCAAAAGCCAAATAGGAAACGAAAAAGTTATAATTGAGAGAGAGAGAGAGAGAGAGAGAGAGAGAGAGAGAGAAGGAAAAAGGCTGGTCAGAGGTTACCATAATAAGTATAAGAGCAAAGGCAGATTGTTATGCTTGTTGCAAAGTAGTGCTTCCTTGTGATATAAAAGGAATGCAATGGAAATGTTGACTTATGAAGCTCATTGTGGAAGTTGATTAGTCAGGATAAACATGAGCGCAAAATTAGCTGACATCAAAACGGCGGAATATAAAGCAACCTTTCGAGACTGCTAAAGGGTTTTGAGAGAAATAAGAAGGCGGGATCTGACCTCCAGCTTACTTGCGGCGCGTGCTAAAATCTACAGTCACATAGCGCGTTGTTTCACCCAACGAAAATCAAAATAAATGTGCTACATTTTATTCGAAATAATTGTTCTGAACTGTTTAACATTCATATTATTCATTTTTTTTTATATTTTCATTCTAATAAATAAATCTTCCAGTATTAACTCAACGTAAAAGACCTTTTTCAAACCTTTTTAGGCTCTTCCGTAGACTTTTCCTAACCCCCAACAATAAAAACAACAAGAACAACAGTAACAACAAAGTATTTTGTAAGCTTACTCCCCGAGTAAGAGAAAACATTGATTTCCATTATATGGCAAACACGAGGGAAAGGCTCAGTTATTTTGATGTATGCATAGATATTTTCCAATCATTACAGAGAATGCATGGAAACTTACTAATTCGGGGAACGGAGGAAATGTTTTCCCCACAATAAAGAAAAGGTTGCTGATGGTGCCTTTGTCCACAGATGAAAAACATCTATAAATTATTCAGCAAAGATTTTTTTTAGGGTGTCTCTAAAATCACACAGAAATGGCAGCGTTGAAGACTGCCATTTAAATGTTAGGCTTTATTTTCGTCGACATGGAAGATATATATACTGTACTTGTCATAAAAAGACTACAGCTTGATGTACAAATATGAGCAATGTGACCACAATTAAGATGATATGCATTTGGAAACGCATTTTCGCTTACTCTGGGAGTAAGCCTACAAACTACTTTGTTGATGTTGTTGTTGGTGGGGGGGGGACGGGTGTTAGGAAAGCCTAAAAAGATTTGAAAAAGGTGTTTCGCACCGAGTTAAAGATACAAGAATTTTAGGATAGGATATTCATGATTTATTTAGTAAAATGAAAATGTAGAAAATAACGTGCATGTTAAACAGTACAGAATATTTATTTCTAATAACATATTTATTTTAATTTTCGTCGGTGAAACAACGCTCTATTTGACCATAGAGTTTATCATGTGCCCCGAGTAAGCAGGAGGTCGCATCATGGGTTTGTTATGATAATAATTTTAATCAAACTTAATTCTCGCTTTCAAGAGTTTTATCACATGGACATAGGCAATGATTTGATCCCATAAACAACCACAAATGTATAAATATAATGATTGACTAGAGCTTGAAAAATAGCATCTTACCAACCGTAGGGCTCAGGGTATTAAAAAATGTTGCACGATGCAATGATCGTGGGTGTTTGTTTGTTTGTTTTGTTTGTATGGTGTTTTTACGTTGCATGGAACCAGTGGTTATTCAGCAACAGGACGAACAGCTTTATACGTGACTTCCGAATCACGTCGAGAGTGAACTTCTATCACCATAAATACACATCTCTAACCCCTCAGTGGCATGCCCGAGAATCGAACTCGCGACCCCCCCCGAGGTGGTACGCTGACACCATTCCGACCACGCCACTGAGGCGCTTATCGTGGGTGTTTGGACTATAACTTTTTTCAAGATCTATTTTTTAGATACGTGTTACTTTTTGCTATATATTATCCCTGAATATCAAAATGAGTGAATGGAAAACTGCAGAAAACGTTGGAGCAGCTGCCTCCTCAGATTTCAGTAGCTTTTTGACAATGCCATGATTTATTTCAATCATTAATCTACAAATGTGGTTTAATATCGAATTCACGCTACCTCGGGAATTTTCCAAGTGATAAATGGAGTGGCACTGAAGAGTCTCGAACGCTCGACACATTACCTTTTCAACGACTCCAGTCTACGGTAACCACTGAGCCATCAAGTAGGGTATAAGTCATGCCGAATCTGCCGCACTTATTCCCTTGTACTTTAGTAACCACCCTCATCTGTCAGAACAAATATCATAACTTATTCCCCTGTACTTTAGTAAACACCCTCATCTGTCAGAACAAATATCATGACTTAAGATTCAAAAACTCATTTGAAAGTAAGTTAATTTAATAAATGCACAAGCTAAAACTTGGAAAAATGTTGTGCCTTGTTGAATTGTATTGCATATAGAGCTAGTCCAAATTCAAAGCCCTGGTACCATTGATGTATTTCAGCGCTGAACCGGAAATTGACAGTAAAAGGTTTGAAAGGTGTAACAGGAGGAAAACCTCAAAGCAGTTGCACTATGAAGGAAAGTAAGATGGAAGAAAGAGAATATGGAAGAAGGTACAATAAAAGGAACGAAAGGATCTGCCTTTACAGTAAAGCGATGCACTGACGACACTACCAGATACGGGGATCGTTGTGGGCAAAGGCCCAATCAAATGTTTCGTGATTAATTAGAGATAGAGCGTTCAGCTGAAATCCTGAAGCTGCCAATCCTCCCCCTCCAGATTTATGGACTAAATAATGACGAAATCGGCGAATCAGCAGTGAGAACCAGCCAATCACCGTGGCATTTGTCATTTCTCCCACTGACAGCTGAGGTAAGCAGAATTGCAGTACGGTTAAGACAGCCATCGGAAATGTAAACGGTCAGCACGGAACGGTTCAACTGATTGATTCTTGGAAGGGGTCTAAAAGCTCAAAAATTAAACCTTAAAATGGATACACAAAGCTAGGCGTGTTGGTGCTGATCGATATGCAGATTATTGTCAGTGTAAATGGTAAATGGGGCAGTATCTGAGTAAAGCTAATTATTGATAATTTCGTACTTCAAACTATCTCCTTTCGCCTCTTCACTCATCCTCTAACTCCTTCATTTGGCAATTAACTGTTGCATTTTTCTGTCTCCCAACTCCGGGTTATTCTAATTCTTATCTTTATCCAACTCTCCTGATCTCTTGCAAGGCCACAATCTCAACCCTTCCTCTCCAACTAACACTGTTCTCTATTGCCATTTCCCACATCAATCAACTGCGACTAGATATCCTGCCACTCCACTTCTCTCCATTGCATCCATTAATTTGCTCTTCTGTCTAATCTGTATGAATTTATAGCTAAACGACTGTTTCCCTCGTTATTGTCTTTTTCAGAACTCAATATTTTCTTTAATATCTTTATTTAAAAAAGGCGGACTTCCACCGGGCAAACCCCTTTCTATACACATCACAGATGAGCCATTTTAATCTCAGTCGCTTCAAGATTTTCCCCAAATTCTACCTTTTGCGTCATCTTTTTCGCTTACTCGGGGAATAAGCCTACAAACTACTTTGTTGTTGTTGTTGTTGTTCCTCTTCTTGCTATTGTTGTTCTTGTTGGGGGGTAGGAAAGTCACATGGAAAAGCCTAAAAAGATCTGAAAAATGTGTTTTGCTTTGAATGAAAGATGCAGGAATTTTAGAAAAGGATATTTATGATTTTTTTATTAGAATGCAAATGTAAAACAATTAAATAATGCTCATGTTAAGCAGTACGGAACAATTATTTCTAATAAAATATAACATATTTATTTTAATTTTTGTTGGTGAAACATCGCTCTGTTTGGCCGTAGATTTTAGTACATGCCCTGAGTAAGCTGGAGGTCGGATCACACCTTGTTTTTTTTTCTGCGTACAATCAAATTACCACTTTTAAATCTGAAGTCACAACTCGTGCGTGCGATGCTTCTGTATAGTTATTTATGGATAACTTACCTTATAAATACTTCTTTTCAGTATTTACATCGAAATGAAATACAGAATTTCAATGTCTGTTTTTGCTTGTGTGGATGCTCTCTGTTCGACAAAATGTTCTATAACTGAAGTATTGTTGATTTCCTTGATGGAGACCAGATATTTGTATACGGGTATCAGACCTTATTCTCAAAATCGTTAATCTCTTGGGAAAACTGGGAATAGATATTGGACTGCTGTTATAACCGGTATGTTTTTTTTTTTTTTTTTTTTTTTTTTTTTTTTATAAATAGACTTCGTTTGGAGGAAGATAGAATTCGGTTCGGTCACAGCAGTAAGGGTCCAGCTGAATCAGACTTGTGAATAAGTAAAAAAACGCTGCTCGCAATCGAGTTTTCTGTATAGTATAAATGCTGTTGAGCCGCGGGCCTTGAAACCGTCAGCCACGGCCAGGAGGTGTCTTTTTCTTTCAGCGTTGCCAGATGCATGATCATGGCTAACTTTAACCTTAAATAAAATCAAAACTACTGAGGCTAGAGGGATGCAACTTGGTAAATTTGATGATTGGAGCCTAGATGATCAACGTCCCAATTTGCAGCCCTCTAGCCTTGGTAGCTTTTAAGATCTGAGGGCGGACAGAAAAAGTGTTGACGGACAGGCAAAGCCTTCTCAATCATTTTCTTCTACAGAAAACCGATAAAAAAACTGTCGTACCCTCAGCTCTGGGCTTAACCTTCGCGTCCGAGATTCTTGCCTTGGTTATTACATTCGCATTGAAGTGTGACGCTCAATTTCGCGCGATGATTCGCCAAACCAGCTCATCTCGGCGTTGTGAACTCCACGTACATCTCTGTTGGTTAAGGGAATGTGAAAGAAAGACGATGACAAACAAGTAATCGTTCCTCAAATTAAGCCAGCAAACACTGCAGTTACCCGTCGTGTATCAAGTATACAAGGAAATATGGCAATATTCAGTTAGCACGAAAATCCACCTCGGCGGGAGAGGTGACAATTGAGGTTCACGCACACTTTGGGAAATTTTGTGAACGACTTGAGAGCTTCATCTGATTCATTAGCACGAAACGGAAGTGTATTTAAATGGGTTTTATTGCTTTAGTATTTGTTACGTCCTCCTATTGCGCAAATCTCAGAAGTTTATAATGACCAGTTACGTCAAAGATGTGATCCGTAGCGTCGAACGAAATAGTCGAAATTCCTCTCCTACATATCCCCCCACCCCCCCCCCCCCCCCCCACCCCCCCCCCCCCCCCCCCCCCCCCCCCCCCCCGTCCACACCCCGCCTCTCTCCGCCTCTCTCTCTCTCTCTCTCTCTCTCTCTCTCTCTCTCTCTCTCTCTCTTAAAACCACTCTGTTTCTTTATGGAGCATGACTGAATCTCTCTCTCTCTCTCCCTCTCTCTTCTCTCTCTCTCTCTCTCTCTCTCTCTTCTCTCTGGTGAAACTACTTTGCTTCTTTCTGAAAGCATGAACAGATTATTACTCTCTTCTCTCTCATCTCTCTCTCTTCTCTCTCTCTCTCTCTCTCTCTCTCTCTCTCTCTCTGGTAAAACTACTTTGCTTCTTTCTGAAGCATGACAGAATATTACTCTCTCTCTCTCTCTCTCTCTCTCTCTCTCTCTCTCTCTCTCTCTCTCTCTCTCTCTGGTGAAAACTACTTTGCTTCTTTCTGAAGCATGACAGAATATTACTCTCTCTCTCTCTCTCTCTCTCTCTCTCTCTCTCTCTCTAGTGCAAGATTCCTTTAATCTTCCTTGTTACAAATAGGAACAAACAACCCTCATGCCAGCTACATGCTGCTTGGGAATGACATAAAGAGTGTAGAACAAGAAGAGGACCTTGGAGTCATTATTACCAAGGACTTACAATCCACAAAACAGTGCATAAAAGCTTAAAGGAAGCCACAGAAACTAGTGGGATATATAAAGAGGCAGTTCAAATACAGAAACAAGGAAACGGTGCTGAAGCTCTACACATCAATAGTTAGACCCCCATCTTGAATATGCAGTACAGTTTTGGTCACCAACACTAAGAAAAGACATAAATAGGTTAGAAGGGGTACAAGCTAGAGTCACTAAGTTAATTCCATCCATCAGGCAAATAGGTTACCGAAGACGACTAGAAACACAACGATTGCGAGGACAATTAATAGAATCATTTGAAATACTGAAAGGCATAACAAGAGTAGACAGTAACCTATTTACGTTAAACGATAATGGATGAAAACTAGAACTGAAGAGATACAACACATCCCAATGTGGGAACTTCTTTACATACAAGATATGTGACACATGGAATAAACTACCACCAGAAGTTGCAAACAGCAACGTTGAGGAAGAGTTTAAAAGAAAGCTAGACAAAATCATTGGGACTGTGAATGAACAGTAAAACCTGCTCCTAGAGATAAGTGAGGACACGATGCCTCCTCGTTGGATGGACTAACAAGTCTTTGAGACATCCTAATCCTTGTAACTCCTTCTAACGCTCCCTTTCATGTCTTTCTCTCTCTTGAACTAACAGTTGCATTCTTCAGTGAAACGTGTCCGGTTGATAACTATTTACTCTGATCTCGAGAGAAATAGTTTATTTAGGAAGGGATTTAAAAGCAATTTTGATTTACCTTCAACGGATTCTATTGTTCACTGTCCGAAGTGTGGACGTCTAGCTTGTTCCATTTTTTTTTTTTCTTTTTTTTAACACGTATTGTGTGCTCTGACATCATACGCCTTTTAAGAGGTATTTGCTCTTTTTCTCTCTTTTTTTTTTCTCCCACTTTTTTTCGCAGTTACGAATCGTTTATCTAGAAACCACCTGCTGAAGCTGCACAGCAGGTTTTCTCTCTCTCTTCTCTCTCTCTCTCTCTCTCTCTCTCTCTCTCTTTCTTCCTACTTTTTTCTGCGCTGGAGAAGCAACCGGACAAGTTCCTTGGCAGCCATCATGCTGAATAAATTCCAATAATGGTATACAAACAGAGTCTAGTCATTAGGCAAAACTGAGGAGCAAGATAATCCTGGTCGGAAATTGAAATAGTTCTGTCAAATTATAGGTGATAGGCCGTATATTTCTTATCGTGGATGCGCTTAGGGAGGAAAATAAAAAGAAAATCGGCTCAAATGGCCTCACCGCGTTGTGTGTGGGATGTTTGGATAAAGCTGCACCTAGGACAGAGACCTTCCCTGAAAAACGCGGGACATGTTATCTTAAAAACTAACCATAGAATCTTCTTGAAAATAATCTCGCTATGTTTCTCACATCTAAATTAAGAATGTGATGTTATGTTGGAGATATCATAACCTAACCTAACCTAGGGGCATGGCATAAAACCCGGGGTTTTTGCAATACTAGTATACGTCATATGTTGGAGATATCATAACCTAACCTAACCTAGGGGTATGGCATAAAACCCGGGGCTTTTGCAATACTAGTATACGTCATCTCATCTCGGGAATTAGCCGCGGGGATGTGCTTGTTCCACGGATTAACTTTGTTGTTGTTCTTCTTCTTCTTCTTGGGGGTAGGAAAGGCTTATGAAGAACCTAAAAAGGTCTGAAAAAAAAACTGTTGCGCGTTGAGTTTAAGATACAGGAATTTTAGGATAGGATATTTATGATTTATTTACTAGAATGAAAATATCAAAAATAAATAATGTGCATGTTAAACAGTACAGAAAAATTATTTCTAATAAAATATAGCACATTTATTTTAATTTTCGTTGATGAAACAACGCTCTGTTTGACCGTAGATTTTATCACGTTTTAATTTACGTTAAAAGTTAGGAACATAACTTTCACAACTTAAGCGTGAGGAGGGAAAATCTTGCACGCATCCCGAGTAAGCTATAGGTCGGATCGCGCCTTATGTTGATCAGCCCAAATCTTTTATTCATATATTTAACACTCTGATTTCGTGAGACAAACTTCTTCGTGTAATAATTCAATTATGACTGAGCATTTTCCAGACGTAGTATTTATTTGTTGACTTTATTTTCCATTCCTCTTTACCACTCGTGTTTCAAATGGACTTCCTGAAGTCCATCCTGTGAAGTCCATCCTGCCAGAAAGGTTTTTATATTTCCACTCTGACATTTCTTCAATCTTTTTTTTTTATTTGTTCCCACTTCGTTTTGCAGTACTCTTCGGGCTTTTGTATTTTATTTTACGCATCGAAAAAATGGTATCTTTAAAAATAATCTTCAACGTGTCTAGTTATTGTCATCATTCGATGCATCTACTTTTCTGCATTTTCACCAAACGCAACCAAACCCAACCGACGAATGAAACATCTTCTTGGTACTTGGTATCATATGCATGAACTTCATAAAAATAATTCGTATTATATTATATTATCACCGTAAATTTAAGTCTCATAAACAAGTTAGGGATGATTTTAGAACACTACTACTTTCCAAAAAGGATGCCAATATATCAAGTCACACAGATATGAAACGATTCGTAGGTTAAAAGGCCCTTTTCGTTTTGATAGTTACACTTGGCAAAGTTCGGACAACACTTTAGAAATAAAAAATAATGCATAAGATTATAAAATATATAAAAATAGATAATCTTACCCTTAGTGTAAGATAAAAAAAAACTCACCTCTGCTTATGATGTTGAGACTATAAATAAGCTCACAAGAAATGAGAGTGAATAGAGATGCTGGGTGTGGAATGCAAGACCTTTAAAAGAGCGCCTCAGTGGCGTGGTTGGTTTGGTGTTTGCTTCTCACCTCGGTGGTCGCGGGTTCGATTCTCGGCCATTCCATTGAGGAGTGAGAGATGTGTATTTCTGGTTATAGAAGTTCATTCTCGACGTGGTTCGGAAGTCACGTAAAGCCGTTGGTCCCGTTGCTGAATAACCACTGGTTCCATGCAACGTAAAAACACCATACAAACAAACAAACAAACAAGACCTTTAAAAAGACGTCGAAATACATACTGAGGCGACTGGAGTATTCAGAGTGCAAAAGAACTACCAACAGTAACAGATAAGGGTGTATACAGGATACAGGATAGTATACTAGTCAGTCGTCGGCTAAAAGAAATTACTGACAGATATATGATCAGCATCAGTGTAACAATTCTGCCTAATTAGGTGTTTCTAAGAAGAAATTTTTTGAAGTTTCAGCCGGCCGCAATTGGCAGCCATGTTCGAATGTCAATTTGCAACACCTCAGCAAAGCTCGTTAAGGATCTTAGGAGGTAGTTTAAGTTAATTCTAATTCTATTTGGTGGTGTGGTTTTGATGATATATTATATAGATACATGTATTTTAAAGAACACGCCGCCAGGATTAATAAACTGTAACCCCGCCCCCTATTTCTGTTTTTGTATATAAAGGCCTGGCAACTTCTTTTATATTCAGTGTGAACTTGAAAATGTAGAATATACTACGAAAGCACTTGTTCCAAGTCACTGTTTAACTTACCTTTTTACCGTGGATTTAATGTTATATATATGTATATATATAGATATATATATAATATATATATATATATATATATATATATATATATATATATATATATATATATATCTATATATATTATAATTATAAATCTAATATATCTATATATATCATATATATATATATATATATATATATATATATAATAGATAGATAGATAGATATAGATAGATATATATAGATATATATATAGATATATATCTATATATATTAATATATATATATATATATATATATATATCTATATATATAGACATCTATATATATATATATATATTATATATATATAGATATATATATATATAGATATCTATATATATATATGTATATATATATATATATATATATATATATTATATATATATATATATATGCAACAATTCAAACACACAAACATACATATCCACAACCATTCATCAAAGGGTAGCAGCCACTGCACCGAGAATCCAGCGTCTTTGTGCCTAATTCCAGGCGGTCTTGAATGTTCGTGTGGTTCAGGTCCGCTCTCGTAATTAGTTAATCTACCGGATTCACATAACAGGATTAACTCATCAGGAGGAGATCTGGCGGAGGATGCTTCGGAGATGAAGGCGCTGATAATCACGATCGTATTACGCCGATCCCTCCGCGTTTTACGCATCGCAGCCTTTGTTTATTGAATAAATCTCCGGGCGCCGCCGCCGTACGCCCTCGCGTAATCAGAACGCGTCACAATTCGGCAGCGTATACGCGCGATCGCGCGTGACCACACTCTTACATATTAAACACACACTACACACACACACACATACACACACGCACACCACACACACACACACACACACATATATATATATATATATATATATATATATATATATATACTATATATAAAATATATATATATATATATATATATTATATATATATGTGTGTGTGTGTGTGTGTGTGTGTGTGTGTGTGTGTGTGTGTGTGTGTGTATGCCATACGTGTTAAAGCCGTAGCTCTTGCAAGGGAAATGTTTGCTCATTGTGCATTGCATTAAAAATCCCTGAAAAATTACACTTACACAGTTCACTAATAAAAAAGGGGCCCGGCCTATTTTGTAACCTTACTGTACTAGAGTCTACTAAGAATTCAATACAGCTCAGTATAAAACATGAGATGCTGAAGTAACGAGTGATGAACAATCACTTAAAATTAACGAAATACGGACACGACAAGTTTTCCTTTTACTGAGAAACGTCGAGAAAATACTCCTGAGTGTCTTCTTAGAAGTCTCGTGCGCTTCATTCCTCGCCATAGTCTCTTTCCAAAGTGCTATGACAGCTTAGTTCAAGTTACTCTCTGTTCTTTCGCTCACCATTAATCATTAACCCGCGCTCGGATCGTCACAAGACGTATATATGTTACAAGGAGTTACAAGGATTAGGATGTCTCAAAGACTTGTTAAGTCCATCCCATGAGGAGACATCGTGTGCTCACTTATCTCTAAGAGCAGGTTTTACTGTTCATTCACAGTATCCTAATGATTTTGTCTAGCTTTCTTTTAAACTCTTCCACACTATTGCTGTTTACAACTTCTGGTGGCAGTTTATTCCACGTGTCACATATCTTGTATGTAAAGAAGTTCCCACAATGTCATGTGTTGCATCTCTTCAGTTCTAGTTTCCATCCATTATTTCTTGTCTGTAGTTACTTCAAAGCAATATATCTGCTCGTATTCGTGTAAATAATTGTCAGAATTCGCAGTCTTTGTTAACAAAGACAATCTTTCTCTAAAACAGTCGCGAAAAGCTACAAACCTATCCAGGCGTCTTCATAAAAAAATAAAAAAAAATAAAAACAATAATCAGAATCAGGAGCGCATAAAGAAACCTGTACCGTATGTATACACAAGGAATGTATATATAAGGAAACTGAACGCGCTTAATTAATGTATAACTAACCTGAAAAAAAATTTACAGGTTTACCTAAACTGTAAAAAAAAAAAAAGTTTACAGGTATTATTTTACTCTCTGGTATCACAAGATCTGAATGTGATAGCAAGAGTATATCGCATCTACAGTGAGTAACCATCAAGAATATTGCGCTGTATAAGTCAGCATTGTGGGGCAGGAATCAAACTTTCATATATTTTTGCTTATTTCGCCGTGTTCCTTATCTTGTTCACCTTTCTTTTTAAACAGCATTTTTTGAGGAGAATGTCCATCTTACCGTCGAGAATATCGACTACGATAATACTGCGTGTTTTTATGAGTTATGAGTTATGTTTTATTCATTGTGTTTTATTTTTATCTTTTTTCTTCTCTTTTTTCGCAGGACGTAAAACCGAGATTAAACTTCTTTTTTTTCCTGGGCAGAGATTGAAACTGAAAATATTTTTATTAAAATCCCTTGCATTCTTTTCGCAGTATAGAAATGAAAAATATCCAAAATGCCAGCCCTTCGTCCCCACCCCAGACCACCCCCCCACCCCCATACATACTTTCTCCTCTCCGCTCCTCGGAGCGTCCCGACGCCCCCCAGCCCGAAATTCAAATAAAATTTCCTCATTTTTCTGCTTCTTAACTTCAAAGGCTAAATTTAATTGCCGCGAACTGTTAGCAGCGTTGCGCGGCCAGTTTTTTTTTTTTTTTTTCATTCCCCAACATCAAGGGGAAAAGAGAGATATATGAAAAAGAATGACGAAGGTCTTACGAATCTGTATGAAACTTATGTGCTAATGAATTATGATCGAATGCGTTTTTTTATGAGAGCGATACATTAATATATGCATGAACATTCATTTTCCTGTAAGCAAATACACATTCTATATGCTCGCACCTATGAGCTCATTCTCTCTCTCTCTCTCTCATTCTACTGTAATTCAAAATTAGGATTAGTAACAAACTTTATCTTTTACTAAAATAAACTCTTGTAATCAATAGTTAGTACGTGTAACATCCCCGTAATTAATCCTCTCATTTGTATTAGTCTAACAGTTCATTCCCCTGAATAAGAAAGGTTTTAATCTTCCTTTCCTATACGTGAGCTCCAACGAGACAGACAGACAGACAGAGGGACGGACGACTGTCAAGCAGTACACAAAAAGACAGTCAGGATGGGGACAGAAGTGCTACGAAATCAATTCGAGGGAATTGGCGACGCTTCTTCAGCAACGAAATGACGGAATGTTTGAGTGTGAGCTGTTGCTCCCTCCCCCCCAAACCCCCATATCTATTTTCCTTTGCATTTTCCCTCCTTCCTTCGGCTAACAGCCCCTCAAAAGCGTAGCGCTTGAATGAAGCGAGAACCCAGGCCGCAGTAATAATAAATCAGTTCGACGTGTAACTGATTGCCTGGTGGGAGGCTGCGCCCGCACGTATAGGGGCAAAAAAAGGGGGTCGCTTGCCCCCAGCCCGCCTGCCCCCTTGGAATCCTGGACAGTATGTGGAACAATTAAAAAAAATTAATGTAACTTTCTGTATTTTTTTGGGGGGGGGGGAGAGAAGATGCATCTTGCTTCGCTTAAAATATTGGCCTCGCAATTCCACTGCATATATATATATATATATATATATATATATATATATATATATATATATATATATATATATATATATATATATGTGTGTGTGTGTGTGTGTGTGTGTAATTATTCCTTTATTCATCAAGGAAATGCAGGCGCTGACACTGTTTTTGGAATTAATTTGATATTTTAAATTATCAAAATTGTTTGTCTGCTGCTTGATACCGGAAACTATCCATGAATGGAATAAGATTTGCCCCGGTCATCGCCGACCCGAACCCCCACCCCTACCACCCCCAACCCTGGGGAAAATATACTGCAGGCGCCCTTGCTGAGCTGACTAGGCTGTTTCGTTTTTTTTTTTTTTTCTTTATTTAAATTCATTATTTCGTTCTATTGTTGTTTATGTGAGGAAGACCAAGAGAACGTTTCACGTCCTACATAAGAACAGAAGAGGAGAAAAAAAAAGAATCATTAAAAGATAACCGTCCGAGATAAGATAAGTAATGAAGAAGCATGATCACTCAAAACTATTTTTTTTTATTTATTTATATACAAGCAGATGTACTCGGCGTTGCTCGGGATATAAAGGGGCATTCCTTCCGTGCCCCTACAGGGCAGATTATGCAATCACTTCCAGAATAAGTAATCACTTAGGATCCTGTCAAGCCAAAGAAGTTGTGAAAAATCCGAAGCGTTGGCTGTTAACTCCAAAATTTGCAACAAAATTCAAAAGATGGGTTAAGGGCCCCTTAGAAACGGCCCTCGAATTTAGGACTTTGACTAAAACCCCCCTTATGGGGGAGGGGAGTCTACGGTAAAAATTTGGTAGCCCTAGCTTTCATCGTCTGGGCGTGCATAACGAACAGACAGACAGAAATTGCCTTTTATATATATACGTGTATATAGATTAATCGATTTATTTATTTATCTTTTAAGTTGAAATGGGGATGGGTGGGTTTAGAGACAGCCTATGAAAATATGCTTATTTAGTTGGCGAAATATCATGCATTGGTGAGCAACAAAAGAACTGCAATCGAGAGAGAGAGAGAGAGAGGAGAGAGAGAGAGACGACCTTCCTTTCAAACAAAGGCACGGAAACATGATTTATGTGCGATCCACATACTACACTCAACGACCCTTTTAAGAGAAAACAACATAATTGTCACATTAACGAAGCGATGAGCAAGACGTTGAGTGCATGTAGCTACCGTGGCTGTAACATGAGGCGGCTCACTCACATCATATCCCGCCCACTCGCTTACCTAACGACTGACCGCCCACTGCGTCTCACGCTCTCATACCACTCACGCCCATCCTGCGTCATCACCAGTGCGAGATGACAGTTTCAGCTCAACTGCTTTTTATCATTTTGAAAGGCCTGTTTTCGCTTACTCGAGGAGTAAGCCTACAAACTACTTTCTTATTGTTGTTGTTATTGCTGGGTGGTAGGAAAGGTCTATAGAAACGCCTAAAAAGGTCTGAAAAAGGTGTTTCGCGTTAATTTAAAGATACAGGAATTTTAGGGTAGGATATTTATGATTTATTTATGAGAATGAAAATGTAAAAAATCTATAACGTGCATTTGAAACAGTACACAACAAATATTTCTAATAAAATATAGCGTATTTATCTTAATTTCCGTCGGTGAAACAACGTGCTATTCGACTGTAGATTTTAGCACGTTTAAATTTACGTTAAAAGTTAGGAATATAATGTTTACAACTTATACGTGAGGGGAAAAATCTTACACGCGTCCTGAGTAAGCTGGATGTCTGACCACGCCTTTTTCATATAGCTCTTTGTGTTCTTATGCGGTAATAGCTGACCGTGAGCTCATCTTAGTTGAAAATTTGGAGATATATACCTTAATACTGGATACTTTGTGTACGTATACGTAGGCATACTAAGAAGTAATAGTATATTCGAATAGAACAGAATATAGAATTTAAGTCAAAGGCCAAGCGCTGGGAACTAAGTGATCATTCAGAGCTGTAAGGGAAACCGTGAGTGGGAAGGTTTGAAAGGTGTAACAGGAGGAAAAAACTCAAAGCAATTGCACTTTGAATCAACTGTTAGTAGAGGGTGGAAAGTAGGATGGAACGAAGAGAATATGAACGGAGGTAGAGTTAATGGAATCGATGGGGTTGAAGCTACGGGCAGTATGAACGCTGCAAAACTCCTCAAGTAATGCCTGCAGTGCACCGCACGAGAAGAAAAATGAACGTGTTTTATTTTTCCAGCAGAATCTATTGCGAGTAAACAGGTCTCCTAAGAGTTAGACCGATTCTGGAATGCCCTTCCTTTGTCGACACTTCCCGTGTTCCGTTTCATATTTCTTCTAATGTGTTTTCCTAAATTTAAACTCTCTTCATAGCTAGTTTTCCGTTTATTCTTCCTTCTCTCTCTCTCTCTCTCTACGGCTATTTACAGTTTATTCTTTATCTTGTGTATATATATCTCTCTCTCTCTAAAGCTATTTACAGTTAATTCTTTATCTTGTGTATCTCTCTCCCTCTCTCTACGGCTATTTCCAGTTTATTCTCTCTCTCTCTCTCTCTCTCTCTCGCTCTCTACGGCTATTTACAGTTTATTCTTTATCTTGTGTATATCTCTCTCTCTCTCTAAAGCTATTTACAGTTAATTCTTTATCTTGTGTATCTCTCTCTCTCTCTACGGCTATTTCCAGTTTATTCTCTCTCTCTCTCTCTCTCGTGTGGCTTTTTGAATATTACGGTGTCGTCATAAATCACCTAAGTATTGTTCCTCAGTAAATATTCACACCATAAATCTTTAAAATGGCTCAGAAAATCCTTAACGATCCTTAAATTTTCTGAAGGAATTATGAATAATAATGTGAGGAATATGAAATGGAACATGAATTGTCAGCGCTAAGGTGAACGATTCCACATGTAGATATGAAGAGAGTGATCCTAACTGTAAACAAAACGAGGTGGTGTTTGTCTCGTATATTATTGGTTAACAAGATAAGGAAAATTGCCTTCTATGACTTACAGAATGTACCGAGATCTCGGATAGAGAGAGCCATCAAAAGTGTACTGTTATACAGCAGACACTTCGCAGATTCTCGAATTTTGAGCAAGTGACTAGCCGCTTGCTTGGGGAATAAGCCTAAAAACTACTTTGTTGTTGTTGCTCTTGTTGTTCTTGCTATTGTTGTTATTGTTGGTGGGTTAGGAAAGGTCTATAGAAGAGCTTAAAAAGGTCTGAAAAAGGTGTTTCGCGTTGAGTTAAATAACAGGAATTTTAAAATAGGATATTTTTGTTTTATTTATTAAAATGAAAATGTAAAAAATAAAGAATGTGCATGTTAAACAGTACAGAACAATTATTTCTAATAAAATACAGCGCATGTACTTTAATTTTCGTCGGTGAAAGAACGCTCTATTTGTCCATAGATTTTAGCACGTGCCCCGAGTAAGCTGGAGGTCGTATTATGCCTTGTTCATATTGCCGTAACCTCAAGCAATGTAGAGTAAAACATCTGACTTTGTTGAAAATTCTGAGAGGCGGTAATGAAAACGCGAGCACCATACTCTGTAGAATGGAATGGAATATAGAATTTAGGCCAAAGGCCAAGCGCTGGGGCCTATGAGGTCATTTGAGTAACAGGAGGAAAATAAAACAAATATTCATCGACTTGAGAACAGCAGCTTCCTTCTCAAATCAACCGGAGATTCCTTTGAGGTTGGCATCGGCACACACTATCAGTTCTAGTTTTCCTTTGCAATATAGTCAAGTAATAATTTTTCTTGTAGAAAAAAAAAATAACCAACAGGTAAGATTTAACGCTAAATACCGCCATAAGCTAAGAACGTTTTAAGAGAGAGAGAGAGAGAGAGAGAGAGAGAGAGAGAGAGGAGGAGAAGAAGAAGAAAAGGCACATAAGGCAAATTGCCATCAACGCTCGGAGAGTCGAGAGGCGCAGGAGTGAGGGGGGCCAGAGGTGGGGGCAGGGGGTTGGTGTGGGAGGGTCAGGAGGGTTTAATTGAGGGAATGGGTAGAAGAACAACGCGCGTAGGCAGCGGTGGGGGCATCCTGGGTACTACTACTTCCTGCTGTGACCTTGAGGGTCTCGAGACTGGTAATGGAGCTGTGGTCTACCGTGCCCTTTCGCGACGGTGCAAGAAAGGATTCAGGTCTGGAAATACCGGAGCTCTTGGAATTGGCGATTTCTCTAATGAACTTCGCTATACGAAGATGACCTGATCAGCTGATCGAGGATTTCCGTTTTTGTGTCTGTAACGTGCGAAGAGTCACTGTTGATTCAATGTTGTCTTCTTGGTAAAAAAAAAAAAAAAAAAAAAAAAAAAAAAACTCAATAGTCTGGTTAATTAAAAGTTGTCTCTTGGGTAGAACTGGCTTAATGTCTGATAATTAAATGTCTCCCTGTTTTTTAAAAAACGGCTCTCTATGTCTGGTTAATTCAATGTGTCTTCTTGTAAAAAAAAAAAAAAAAAAAAAAAGCTCAGTATGTCTGGTTAATTAAATGTTGTCTCTCTGGTAAAACGGCTTAATGTCTGATAATTAAATGTCTCCCTGGTAAAACGGCTCAATATGTCTGGTTAATTCAATGTTGTCTTCCTGGTACAATGGCTCAGTATGGCTGGAGGCTTTTATCATTTGAAACTTTAAAATTCCAGGACAAGATATCCAAAGTTCTCCAGTGTCATTATCAGGATATTTAGTTTATAGCAAATTTGTTCATGTACGCACATTTCATAAATCAATTCATGTACTTGCTTTGTTGTTCTTTTGGTCTTGTCGTCTGTAAGCTGTGCTGGAATAGGACATACTGGCTTAACAGCTATAAGAAAAAAAATAAAAATAAAAGAACTATGAAAATAACGTTGGGGTCAAGTTTACTGCGAAATTAAGTCATTAAGAGACACTTGGGAAACGGAAGCAGAAAACGTATACCTGTAGAATATTGGTATAAATTAGAATGTTTCCAAGGTATAAATAATTGAAAATATTCAGGGCGTGACAAAGACTTTTCTAAAACGTTAAAGTAGATTCTAACGCCAACTTATATCTTCCTACTAAAATGTCGACCATTTTGCCAAGGTTTATTTTAAATAAAAAAAACTCATTTGAATATATCTTATGAAGGTGTGAAGGGGCTTTCTTTTTTACCCTGTATAGGGGAGTATAAATCTAGAAACAGCGAACAAACAAAGAATGAGGCACCGTAAGAAACAAAGAAAATTGAGACAGTACCAGTAAAAAGAATAAGTTGCAAAAGAAAATACACAACTATAAAGTAATTTGTGAAATGTGCATGTGAGAAAATAAGGTCTGTTGCGTAGATTTTGTTTTTATGGTGTTTTTACGTTGCATGGAACCAGTGGTTATTCAGCAACGGGACCAACGGCTTTACGTGACTTCCGAACCACGTCGAGTGTGAACTTCTATCACCAGAAATACACATCTCTCACTCCTCAATGGAATGACCGAGAATCGAACTCGAGACCACCGAGGTGGCACGCCAACACCATACCGACCACGCCACTGAGGCGCTTTCTGTTACATAGATTTATGTAGTCTGTGTTGGATCTTTCCTAGACAGTGACCCCAGCAAAGTTCGGGAGTCGTTATCTAGGACTAATATTTCCTAGAGTCATTATCTTCATGATATTTATAGTCTTTTGTTTGTTTTGACGGTCATCCCCACGGGATTGTACCCCAACGGGATTGTACTAAACACGCCTCTGTAAAGGTGGATATATATACCGGGCTAAAAACCTTGTGGGTTACAATCTTGTTTTGTTTAGCAAAAGCAATTTAGAATAAGATCCCTACTTAACCTCATATATAGAGATGATCTCATTGAAGAACCCGTATCGCATTTTTGAAAATCTGGCTCCTATTTCGGGTATGTGGAGTATGTAGTGCTTTTGCATTATTTGCGCCCAAACCGAGTTGTCTTGTCAGAGTTCAGATATAGAACTGGTACTCTCCAGTCAAGTTGTCATGCCGTCTTCAATTTTCTTCTTCTTCTTCTTCTTTCTGAATGCACTCTTTCGTGCTCGTACTCCATTTATGCCCATCTTACCACTAGAGCAAAACAAATAGAAAAGTCCAGCGCAACCGCTCTCTCGGGAATTATCACCACGAAAATTTTACCGAAGCCGTCTGTAATTTGGGTTCGGAGCAAGGTAACAATCACACTTGCGTAAATATACGTTTGCATGAAGGGCGCTGCGTATTTCCCGACTATGCATTTCCTAGAGGATACCGACTGTTGCCCTCCTTCCTCTTGCTATGAAGAAAACTATTACATTTTCAGTCAAGCGCAACAATATGAATGTCTGGGGTTAAGCGAAAGCTTTATGCATAAATCCGTTAAAATCAGTCATTACAATCGACGCGTTTAAAGATCTTAAACGGCAGTGTTCCCTCTAAGTGCTAACTGCAGTCACTTACCTCCTGAAGTATTTTAACCTTCGCCTGAACATCTTATTCATGAGACCACTACAATCAGTGCTTCACAATCACAGTGGAGTGCATGGGAGCTGATCCTCTCGCATGTTCAAAAATTAGAGTTTTTTTGTCTTTAATAATTGTGGCCAAAGTCGAACAGCATAGGCCGCGTGCGCGGCCAATGTCCGTAGGCGTTTTGCCCTTTCCATGGTGAGGGCTTTCCTTTCTTACAAGCATTGCCATCAGAAGAGTAACCTTTACGCTTGGGAGGTATGATTAAGGGCACAAAGTTTCAAAAAAAATAAATAGATAAATAAAAAGCAACAGGAACAACTCAAAAAGAGTCCACGGAACCTAAACGGCGTACGAGCGGAATGTAAACAAAGTGCAATGCTTAGTAACGACGTCTTCTTCCGCCGCGCTCAACAAACTAGTTCCATCACGAAGTTCATTTTTACGAAGCAAACATCGAAAGTCGAAACAAGAATTCTTTAATCATTTATGGAGACCGCATCTACTAGAATTCCAGTGGCCGTACGATCTACGTGGCGAAGGAGTCATTGATATATGATGATTTCACCAACATGTGATATAATGTTACACTTTACCACACGGAAAACCAAAAGCCGAGTAGCAATCCTGACCGGTTTCGGCTTAATTTCAGAGCCATTTTCAGACGACTGATGTATATATATATATATATATATATATATATATATATATATATGTGTGTGTGTGTGTGTGTGTGTGTGTGTGTGTGTGTAGAGAGAGAGAGATAGAGAGAGAAAAAGTTAACAGCTTTTCAATGTTCTGTAATTAGAAGGATTTTCTCATCACGGAAAGGCTCCAAGTTGTGGCTATGTTGACTGAGCGGTGAATGACGACCCTGGCAGGTAGTCAGCAGTGGTAGGTTGCAACTTGAGCGGGAAAAAGCAAAGGCAACTGAGAATTTCACCCTGTACAAGCAGGCAGATGATTACGGTGAAAGTAACGGGGCTTTTATTAGCAGAAACGAAAACTAGATCTAGGTGGCATCACAAGCAGGGAAGGAACTTCCGTCCCACGCGCCCATGACGCTTCCCCTCCTCTCCTAACCCCCACCATCCCCGTTTCCCCAACACAGAAGTGCATGTAAGCAGCAGCTCTCCCCATCCTTCCACCCTCGGCCTAATCCTCCCATCAGTAACCCGTAACCAGACGCCACTCCTCCCGTCCTCCTCCTCCTCATCATTTATTCCCGACAACAGCTGCTGAGTCTTCCATCATGAAGTAGACGGTATCAATATCACTGCCAACAAGACTAATAAATCAAGTAACACTCTCCCCCCATACAACCCCCCATACCCCCTTCCCTCTATCTCTCTCTCTCTCTCTCTTCCATTCATCTCTACGCCCGTCAGTCATTTTGTCTGTACTTCTACAATAACTGTCGGTCTGCATAAATCTCTGCACATCTGCGATACTCTTTGCTTGTTGCGTGTGATTGCGTCTCTGCTTGACTGAGATGAGAGACACGGTTAATCTTTGCTTTTTCTTCTCCTACGAATTTTCTAGACGCAGTTCTTCGTCTGTGTGTAACTGTGTGCTTTTTCGTTCCTTTTGTTTTTTATGGATTCACGTCAGTTAATCAGACGCTAAGTAATGCACCGTCTTTATCCTCAACAGTTCAGTAACAGCTTGATCCCTCAAAAGGGGGTTGGGGTTAGTGCCGCTAGCGTACTTCACACGGCGCACCGTAGGCATTACTTATGCTTTTTTGCAGCGTCTCTTCCCTTAGGTCCCTAACTGCAAACACTTTTCATTCGTTTTACTATACCTCCGTTCATATCCTCTTTCTCCCATCTCGCTTTCCACCCTCTCCTGACAATTGTTTCCAAATTATCTTCAGAACTGAATGATCTTACTGGTCCCAGCGCTTGGCCTTTGGTCTAAATTTCATATTCCAAACTTATGATATCTTGCGTATTCATCATTCGCCGTCAGTGCACCTCATGCAGTGCACTGTAGGCATTATTTAAGGTTCTTCCGAGCGCTATTTCGACCCCTAGTTGCAACCCCCTTTAATTCCTTTTACTGTACCTCTTTTCATATTATTTTTCTCCCATCTCACTTTTTTACTCTTCTTCCCTTACAACTTTCACAGTGCAACTGAGAGAGTTTTTCTCCGCTGATTGACCTCACAGGTCCCAGCGCATGGCCTATGTCACAAGTCTTACATCCATATTCTATTCTATTAATCATTCACTCCTCTGCTTGTTTATGCAGGTTTTGTACAAAGGATTTTTGCTTACTCGGGGAGTAAGCCTACAAACTACTTTGTTGTTGATGTTGTTGTTGTTGTTGCTTATGCTGTTGTTCTTCTTGTTGGGTGTTTAGGAAAGCCTTTTGGAAAAACCTAAAAAGGTCTGAAAATGGTGTTTCGCGTTGAGTTAAAATGCAGGAATTTTAGGATACGATATTTATGATTTATTCATCAGAATGAAAATGTAAAAGATAAATAAGGCGCATGTTCAACAATACAGAACAATTATTCCGAACAAAACAAGGCGTATTTTAATTTTAGTTGGTAAAACAACTCGCCATTTGACCGTAAATTTTAGCACGCGCCGAGTTAAGTTGGAGGCGCTGCAGACATTGACGCTTTATTAGCTAACATCTACTACAGGTAGAAGCGGCAAGAAACACCTCAGGAGGAGGAGACACACATCACCCGCGGGAGGAGAGAAATTACCCGAGGCTCCTTGTGTACGTGAGAGGGGTTCGGATATTCCACCCTACGCCCACCGCCACCCCCCCCCCCCCCCCACCTCCTTCTCCGAAACCCTCCCGTCCTTTTTCCCCATTTACGTTTTTCCTGCGATGGCGATTTCATGGTTAGGGAAGAGAAGATGTGTGTGAGAGAGAGAGAGATCCTGTATTTGTATATGTTTATATGTACAATTATTTATTATATATATATATATATATAATATATATATATATATATATATATATATATATATATATATATATATATATATATATATATATATATATATATGAGATAAAAGACCCATAAAACACTATTTGAAGGTTGCAACCATATATTTCGAGTACTTCCTTCTGTGCTCATTGAACGTTGGTAAAATATGGACATAGGATATCTTAAATAAGAGTTTGTGATATACTAAGCATTCATTCCTGGGTCACTAGTACAGACTTACTGCCACGCCTACATATGCTTGTATATAAACTCTTGTAAGATATCCTACGTCCATATTTTACCAACGTTCAGGAGCACAGAAGGAAGTGCAAATCGAAATATATGGTTGCAACCCTTCAAATAGTGTTTCATATATATATATATATATCATATATATATATATATATATATAATATATATATATATATAATATATATATTTATATATAATATATATATATCGTAGTATAATATATATTATATATATATATATATGATAATATATATATCTATATATATGTATACTATATAACTATAATTATATATATATATAATATATATTATATATTATATAATTATACGCATCACGTACAGAGCGCGCACAACACACACACACCACCCACACCACACACACACCCACACACACACACACCCACCAACACATATAACTTATATATATATATTATATATATATATATTATATTATACACGCCACACTCTCGCACCCACACCACCACACACAACCACACCGCATATAATATATATTTTATAATATTAATATAGATTATATTATAATATATATATATATATATATAATGTTATATATAGGTTGCAACTTCCGGTGTTCAGTAACAGAAATTGTCTCGTATCGGTACGGAACCGAGATCTTTCAATTTGTCATTATCACAATTATTGGCCTGAGTACTTCATTTGACAGCTCTCTAGCCATTTTCGCTTGAGTGACTATATATATATATATATATACTATATATATATATATATATATAGATATATATATATATATATATATATATATATACCAAGTGAAGAGGCAAAAGAGCTCAATACACTGGATTGCTTTATTGTTGCCAACGTTTCAAGACTGTGGTCTCATTTGCAAGGTTATAACAGGAGAACCAAAAATACATAAATTACAAACTTGTCCAGCAATATTAACATAAATTGTCATATACAAATTAACACAAAAATAATATAAATAAAGCACTCAGTTTTTTAAAGACCAAGTAAAAAGATTTGTTTTTTTTAATTTAAAACAAACCTTACAACCCGAGGTTCGGTTGCTGAAAGGTTTGCCAGAGCGATAAGGAGTCGAGATGACCAAGGATAGATGGAGTGGGCTTAGGTCTAAGCAAAGTATAATGAAATTGCTGTAGTGTTGTTATTTAATGTTGGAACAAGGCGCTTAATGGCCAAGTATTCGAGTACAGGGAGGTGGTTTTCAATAGGGCTGGATAAAATTATTTTAAAATCACCGTAGTTGATTCTGCATTTGCATATTTGTACATGGTTTCTAATATTTGAAGGCTCAGGGGCTAGAAAGCTTCATCCCTGTCCGGTAACTAATGCCTATGTGTGAGTCACATCGCACTTTGAACAGTCAGCGAATGCTTCCCCCGTAAGTCTGTTCGTTGCACGAACAGCAAATATACAAGTGAACTAGGCCAGACGGCATTAAAGTAGGCAATTTTTCTTTGTCGAAAGAAACCACCTATGGTTTTTGGATTCCTTAAGATGAATTTGACATCAGCTGCTGGGAAAAGTTTGTTCATTACCTTCATTAATTGTGGTATAAATGAGGTATCATAAGTGTATGGATAGCTAATATAATATTTCAGTTTTGAAGCTAGATGTGCTGGATCTGGTGGCTGGAAGATTTTCTTTTCTTAGTCTTCAATACATTGTGTGTTTTTAGTTTTTCTTTTTTTGCTTATTTGTATGTGACAATTGATGTTAATCTTTCTTGACAAGTTTGTAATTTATATATATATTTGCTTTTCCTCCTTTTATAGCCTGAAAATGAGACCACAGTTTGAAACGTTGGCAACATAATGCAACCGATGTATTGAGCTGTTTTGTTTGTACTTGTTTGTATGGTGTTTTTACGTTGCATGGAACCAGTAAGGTTATTCAGCAACCGTACCAACGGCTTTACGTGATTTCCGAACCACGCAGAGAGTGAACTCCTATCACCACAAATACTCATCTCTCGCTCCTCAATGGAATGGCCGAGAATCGAACCCGCGACCACCGAGGTGGGAAGCCAACACAATACCAACCACGCCGCCGAGGCGCTTTTTGAGCTGTTTTGCCTATTCACCTGAGACATGATGGGGACTAGCCTCGACCTCTTATTGGATGATATATCGTATATATATATATATATATATATATATATATATATATATATATATATATATATATATATATATTATATATATATATATATATACACACACACACATATATATATATATTGGTGTATAATGCCGAGTTTACGAATGGCAATTGTTACCTGTTATACAAGAAGGCCCTCTTTAACCCCCAGCATTTATTTTCCAGTATTCTAGTCAGGTTATGCCGTCAAGTTCGCATTTTGTGCCTGATGGCGGGGATTTATTCGGCTCACAGCTGTAGACTGCCAGTGATTACATTCGATTCCTGTTGATCCATTGCTTCCTACTCAACATGTTTCGTTACTGAGGGTTGCAGCGCTGAAAAAAAAAAAAAAAAAAAAAACAAAAAAAAAACAGACATAATGCCTCCTATTGGATTTGTACCTGATTTCAATTTCCGCAGATATCCATGTGAAATGGTGATTGGTGTCTGGCCGTTTCATTAACGAACGGTAGAGGATAGCAGGCTGACTCTCTCTCTCTCTCTCGCTCTCTCTCTCTCTCTCTCTCCATGAAACTGACATTACAGAGAAGCAAAATAAAGTAAAGGTATGATGATTGGCCTGCAGAGTACATATATATATGATATATATATATATATATATATATATATATATATATAATATTTTTATATATATATATATATATATATATATATATATATATAATATATATGATATATATATATATATGTGTGGGAGCGTTTCGTCTGGTCCTGCAGTGACTTCATCATGGTCCTTTTGCGTTTCATTTGACGATGCTCCGTCAAGGCAGCGGCCCTCGAAGTCGATCCATGTCAAAGTCCAGAGAAAATCCATTCAGTAGCAACTAAGATAACACTGGAGGTTTAAGTCCTCATAGTGTAAATATGAATGCCAACGTCTTGTTTAAACTAGACGTTGGAGCAAAGAAATCTTCCTTGATTGTAGTTTAGGATAAAAATGATAATTGCCTTGTTCATTTGCGCGGGAAAAATAATTTCCTGGATAAACGGAATGTTCACCATTCCAGATATTCAACCCCGCATTGGCAACAATAATCAATGGTCCTTGTTCTAATCGTCATCAGCTGTAATAACTTTACTGCTGTCGGCATGAATGATTTTTAGCTTCGCAGGTCAAAGCTGCAGTCGGCATATGACCTTTTGACCCTATTTTGGAGGAGCAGCGCGTGGGACGGTCGCATATTCCCGAACTGTAACCGAGTACCGGATCTTCCCTGAAAAAGCGGGACGCCATTATCTTAAAAACTAACCATAGAATCTTCTTGAAAATGATCTCATTGTGTTTCCCTCACACAGATTTCCTCAATTATCTTCAACCTAACGCAACCTAACTTAATCTAACCTAGGGGCATTGTCAATAAACCAGGGCTGGTGCAATACTTGCGTACACTTCGGGAATTTGCGAGCCGGTCGGTCATCTCTTGTGTACGATATGATTAACAAAAGAGTCATATCTTCTGAGGAACCTCTCTAATGAAAAAGGGAAGGGTTGCTGAACAAGAAAGGTTAATTAACGCGAATTTTAGCTACTCCTCTTAGCGGAAGCCAAATAAATGATTTGATTTCCACGTTTTCCTTTATCATTTATCATGAAATTTATGACCTCATTATTTCAAATGATCTGTCATGACATCTCGCTCCACTTCTCTCCAATATTGCGTCCGTAATATCTAAATATAGAGTTTCGAGATAATGAGATCGCCAGGTGCTCTTGCGAATATACTCATTATTAAATGACAATTACTCCCGGACCGTGATAGGAATAATTACGAAAATAAAATATGATAATAAAACAATAACTCTGAGAGAGAGAGAAGACGTGGAAATAGTCACCAATCTTCTATTTTTGCTCCGTAGTTTTACACGTAATCTGTTCTTGTTATGAGAGAACTGCAGTCTCGACTATTCATTCAGAGAGAGAGAGAGAGAGAGAGAGAGAAAGCAAGATTATGTTTCCTAAATCATTAATATACAAAGCCACAAGCATGGTAACCTGAAAGTGAATGGTTCGTGCTGCGATACTGATATAAACGAAAATAAGAATTGAAAGATTTATCGTGATCCGACCTCCAGCTTCCTAAGGGTGCATGCTAAGATTCACGGTCAAAATAGCGAGTTGTTTCACCAACGAAAATTAAAACAAACACACTACGTATATTTCATTAGAAATAATTTTTCTGTACTGTTTAACATGCGCATTATTCATTCATTACATTTTCTTCTAATAAATAAATGGTAAATATCCTATCCTAAAATTCCTGTATCTTTAACTCAACGCGAAACACCTTTTCCAGGCCTTTTTAGGCTCTTCCATACACCTTTCCAACACTCCCCCAACAAGAACAACAACAACAGCAAGAGCAAAAACAACAGCAACGAAGTAGTTTGTAGGCTTACTCACCGAGTAAGCGAAAATAAATTAAAGGGAGAGAAAACTCGAGATCAAGGATCAGAAAATATGCGTTTGAAGCCAGACGTCACTTTGGACATTCGCCGGATAGCTGCGTCAGACTGACGGAAGGGGACACAAGTTTAATATACGTATGTGCGTGTATATATATATACACACACAGACATACACACATATATATTTATAGTATATATATATATATATATATAATATATATATATATATATATATATATATATATATATATATATATAGATATAATATATTATATTATATCTATATCTATATATATTATAATATATTCTATGTTATAGATAAAGAAAGCACGTTGAATCTACGTCATCAGGTGCTCAACTTTATAATCGTCCTTCATTTCAATTACGGTCAATCTAATCTTTACCTTGGAAATTAACTTTAATCAAATTCCGTATGTTCGTTGTTGTGACATTTTCATTCAACAGGCAACTTTAGAATATCAGTTTCATCAATTTTTTTTTTCTTTTTTTATAACTAGTCGTCACACCAACAACGAGCGCGAACGACCTTTGCCTCGGCAATCTTAAGAAAAAAAAAGTTTCACGAATTTCTTATTTATTTCCGGGTTGCCTCGACAATCCACCTTTGGGATCCTCCAGGACATCAAGGTCTAGAGACCTTGCAGGAGGATATCACCTTTAAGACCCAGCGCCAAAATTTTGAGCTGAGAGCCTCGAGGGGAATGCTCAGATCGCATTTCGCACTAGGTCTGTCTTGCCGATTTATTAGACTGTAAATATACGCCAGTGCATAAATTAGGCCATCAAGTAAAGGTCACTGGTTAAATTCGAGTTGAATAAGCATTTCTACGTATTAAGGTCTCAACTTGCAAGTCAAGAGAAGTGAATCCACAACTGAATTAGGAAGAAATGTAACTCGAAATAGCGACCGGCTCAGCTCTCTGTTTACAAGGATTGAATTTGGATTTTTATCGACGTGAAGATCAGAGACGAAAGGTCAACGGGGGAAGAACTCTTGTGCAGAACATCCCAGAGAAAGAGAGAGAGAGAGAGAGAGAGAGAGAGAGATGAACAATCACAAGATCACTCATCCTTCAAACGGATAAGTTTTCGCGAACAAAAAGCCGCACAAATAAACGTATGCTAAGGACCGAGCCAAGCCCGAGACAAAAAAGTCAGACTTTAAGTCTTAATAAATAGTCTATGGCAGATGATTGCCATAGCAATTTGTCTCTCTCTCTCTCTCTCTCTCTCTCTCTCTCTCTGCCACCGAAACCACATAAACAAACAAGGATGCGCGCGCGCACATATGAACAATTAAAGGCTACATATCATTTGGATGAAATGACACGAACGAGAGAGTGGCAGGTTTCAAGAAGAAAGAAGGAGCGGACAAATTTAAATCACTTTATGATGCAACACAGGAAAGAATATTTCACATTTCGAAGCAAACTATAGGTGCCTTTAATACCGGTGTTCGATCGCTCGATCGAGAGAGCATAAAATAATGACGATTGAAGTTGTCTAAGTAAAAGACACAAGAGGAACAAGTTTCTTTTCGCATCAGACAGTAAATAAACAAGGCGGGATTTAACCTCCAGCTTACTCGGTCAAATAGCGCGTTGTTTCACCAACGAAAATTAAAATAGATACGCTATATTTTATCAGGAATAATTTTTATGTACCGTTTAACAAGTACAATATTTATTTTTGACATTTTCATTCTAATAAATAGATCATAAATCTCCTATCCTAAAATTCCTGTATGCTTACCTCAACGCGAAACACCTTTTTCAGACCTTTTGAGGCAAGAACAGCAACAACAAAGTAGTTTGTAGGCAATAAGCGAAAATAGTTGCCCGGCAAATTTAAAAACAAAACGTTGGTAAGGGTGTAAGAATACTACCACCGTGGGTCCTGCATGTCGTAAAAGGTGACTAAAAGGACAGCTGCTGCCTTACAGTCTTACTTTTGAGTAAAAGTCTAGGCTCTCCGCCAATAACTGTGGAAACTGCTTTTGAGTAAAGGCTAGAGGCCCACCGCCAATAACCCTGGAAACTGCTGCCTTTCAGTCTTACTTTTGAGTAAAAGGCTAGAGGCCCACTGCCAATAACTGGGGAAACTGCTGCCTTGCAGGTAGTCTTTCCAGTCCAATGCGAGGCCTACCGCCCCAGTTACTGTGGTTGATGAGAGCAAGGGCATGCGGTCGTAAAAACCCCTTTGCCAAACAATAATCCATGCCTGATGTTACTTGTGAGGAAGGCAGTGGAGAAGGCGCATCAAGCAACCGACCCCTTAATGTAGGGGGAAAGAAGAAGATGATGTGACAATAAAGATATGAGACCGGCGAGGAGAATCAAGTCTCTCAATCAATCAGAGTTTAAAATAAAACACTCAAACCATTCGCTGGCGTGGTGATTAACTCAATCAATAAGACTGCTCTCCAGATCTTATTCCATCGGAATTGGGTTCCATGTGCCGACGGAAACGTGATCTCATCAATCAAGGTTGCAGCCTTTTTTTTTTCTTTTTTTTTCCCAAGGGAAAACCCTTTCACTAGTTTTTGTAACTTGCCCTTTTTTTAATATTTTGTATATATTTTTTTTTTCAAATAAATGGTGTTTGTTTTTTCAATGTAAGGCTTTTTTCATCCATTATTTTCATAGCTTGCATTTTTTAAAGAGAATTTTCTATAATAAAGGGGTTTTTAATAAAAGGCTTTCTAAAGAAAAGGCTTTCTTTAAATAAAAGAATTTTTAATAACAGGCCTTTTAATAAAATGCTTTCTTTCAATAAAAGGCTTTTTAATATAAGGCTTTCTAACCCTTTGTTTTTGTAACTTGCCCGTTCTTAAATAAAAGGCTTTCTTTAAATAAAAGGGTTTTCTAAAAATAAAACGCTTTTTTCTAACCAAAGACTTTTTTAACCCGTTATTTAAATAACTTGCCCTTTTTTAACAAAAGGCTTTTTTATGCTTAAAACGCTTTTTAATCAAAGTTTTTTTTTAAATAAAAGGCTTTTTAAATATAAGGTTTTTTCATAAAAGGCTTTTTTAAATAAAGTGCTTTCTTAAATAAGTTAATTTTGTATAAAAGATTTTTAAATAAAAGGCTTCCCTAATAAAAGGCTGTTTAACTCCTTATTTTTACAAATTGCCCTTTTTGTATGACTTTTTTTTAAATGAAAGGCTTTTTTAGTAAAAGTTTTTTTCTAAATAAAAAACTTTTTCTTAATAAAAAGGAATTTAAATTTTATTTTTAATAAAAGGCTTCTAATAAAAGGCTTTTTATAATGAATTGCTTTTTAAGACTTTTTGAAAGGTGTTTTTTTTCAATAAAAGGTTTTTTTAAATAAAAGGCTTTTAAATGGGTGGGTCTATCTGTCACCCGACTCCTGTGTATTTACCTTCAGGCTGCAGTTGATTTATGACCTTCAGTTGCCATTCCGTCGGCCTTCCGGCAAAAAAAAAAAAAAGTTGATGAAACAATAACATGATTAATGCGACATCGCAGTAAATATGGTTGAAAGCCAAACAGAACAATAATCTGGATCAATTCGCTCGCATATTTATAAGAGCTGGCATGAAAACAATACCTGATGATAAATGTACAGTTCATTGATTAAAATGCTTTGTCAGTTTTATTGTGCGGATCGGCAGTGTCAAATGACACTCCATTAACCTATCAAATAACGAATTCCATCCATGACAACGTTCATTTCAGTGCCATGCCACTGGCAACACCGATGACCAATGAAAGACTAATCTCAAATATTTCGAATGGTTAATATCCTCCCATTTGGTTGCTGAAATGGACAGACGAACGCACGCATCCTCGACCACGCTCATTGCAACGCCAAAAGGAAAGCAAAGACACAAGAGATCGGCGAATAATAAAAATGTTGATCAATTTTTTTTTCTCTCTCTCCCCAGAACTAATAATAAAAAATGCGGATCAATTTTTTTTCTCTCGCTCCAGGTAAAAAAAAAAAAAGTCATATGTAAAATGAGTCACAGAAAAAAATTCACAGAAAAATAAAGTCTCAGGTAAAAAATCACAAAAAAAAGTCAGAAAAATTTACAGGAAAAATAGTTAATTATTCATAGATAGTGACCCTAAGCCGTCATGTATCCACCTTTGCAAATGCGTGTTTAGTACAACCCCATTGGGGATTACCGTGAAAACATAAATAAAAGACTGTAAATGAATGTGACTTTTTTTCTAGTCAAAATTGTGACTTTTTCCCGTGACTTTTTTCCCTGCCAAAATTGTGACTTTTATTTTTACTGTGACTTTTTTATTGGTGACTTTATTACTAGCCACCTTCCCTTCTACTCTAGTTATGCAGAACTCCGCAAAGGGAGACCAATACCCCTCATTATAAGGAAATATTCAAAGACTTCTGAGGGACTCGCAGGCCACGCACGAACCCCAGGGGGTAAGACATTCCCAGCACATCATGCAAAGAGACACAATGGAAGGTAGAGAGCCAAAATACCGTCAGAGGTATTATACAGTGTTATACTTATTACTGATGCACGCATCTTTCATCCTTTCTCATTTTCTCTTGCGTTTTTCTTATCTGTTTGTCAGTGGGTACCGTCAATGGCGGGTTGAGGGCCATCTCATTGAAATCATGAACAACGTGTATAAAAGCTTTACAATATGATGAGAGGAAAATATCAATTCAGCTTTCGTTTACTTAATCCCGAAATGGTAGAGTCCTGTGACCGCCTTATTCCAGAATACAAATAGATGGTAATTTAAAGTCCCGTTTTTATACAGCGTCACGACTGAAGGCTTGCGCCAGTTCCATCTTTGAGTGACCCGGTATTTTGCAAAGGCACCGAGACTGAATAGCTGCATCAGTCCTTACAAAAGGAACATCTTTAGCGCATTACAGGAGCTGGCGACGTTTTTTTTTTTTTTTTGCAACGTATTTCGTGTTGGTGGGACAAAATGCTCGGAAAAGTTTTCTGGACCCTGTAAATTAAACGCTGAAACCAAGAAGAATGTTCTTTTGACTTTTCTTTTCGAAGACAATAACAATGAATATTTATGTTTCTCTGAACAAAATAAAAAATTATAAAAGCAACGAAACATTATATAAACTACTGTAGACCAATAACTGCAACCCCTTTCATTGCTTGTTCATTTCTTCTATCTTACTTTCCACCCTCTCCTAACAATTGATTCATAGTGCAACTTGCCAGGTATTCCTCCTGGGACTGTTCTATTCATACCATAAAATTGAAATGCCAATAGAACCGTAGAGTCTCTCTTGAAAGTCTTGACTGTCGGAGAAGAAATAAGTCATCACTCCCCACGGAAGCAGAGGCTTCAAACCCAGCGAGGAAACAAGAAGAGAATAACAAGTAAATAAAAGTAGCCAACAAACGGATAAATATGTACACGCGTGACCAACAATATATTCGGGGCCACTGAAGTATTAGTGAATGTCCTATCCCAATAGTATTGCAAACTGTCATAAGCTTAGACGTATGAGTATCAATAGTAAGGAATGGGGCACTGCTCACAGCAGAGTCAGTGCGATCGTGGATGCTCATGCTCAAATGGATATTATCTGGCGATGATCTATTCATAATACCACTGAGGGGAGAAAGGACCCTCCACTTTCAACAATCCTGTCTTAAAGGGCAATGTCCCCAAGAAGTTGGTGGTATTCAGACTGCAGAACTCTGTGTTCCATTAACGAAAGAACAAAATGAATTAAGTAGCTTGTTGGACACAGAAGGTTTACTAACTTTGCAATTGTAACATCTGACACGGTTCATGTTCTGCAAAAGAGAAAGCTTGGTATCCACTGTAACATCAGTTATCGCCAAATATTGGGACTGATTAAATGCAAGTAACCTAGAAAAACTGGTCAAGGAGTGAGATCAGCAGCAGTTTAGTATCTAAACCAAACGACTCGCTTGCAAACCCATTCTAGTAAAGCTAGCTGCAACTATATTCAGTTGTTTGTGAAATGCAAAAGAATGCATACGAGAAGCATAAAGCGAAACTTTATTTTCCACACCATCAGTCTTGTGACTAGTAGACTGAAAACCAGGGTTCTGGAACACTACATTGTGGAAAATCAGCTCAGCCTTGTAACTAGTAGACTGAAAACTAGGGTACTGGAACACTACATTATGGAAAATCAGCTCAGTCTTGTCACTAGTAGACTGAAAACTAGGGTACTGGAACACTACATTATGGAAAATCAGCTCAGCCTTGTAACTAGTAGACTGAAAACTAGGGTTCTGGAACACTACATTATGGAAAATCAGCTCAGTCTTGTCACTAGTAGACTGAAAACTAGGGTACTGGAACACTACATTATGGAAAATCTGCAGTACCTCTTCATTCTTGGCCAATTCATAAAATATGAATGAAATAAGTTACATAGCCTCTACTTCAGTGACAGTTTTATGCATATAGGCTTTATGGGTAACCAGTCTAAGACAACATTAAAATCAGTTCAAGCAGGAACAATTGTTAACTTACTATTATATTCTGTTTTCATATATGAACAAACTGCTGAGTTTGTTGTGCCTATGAGGCCTCATTGGCTCCTGTGTATGAGACGAGGTGCCATCCACCCATTCCAAATGGGCTATTTATTATTACAGGTTACCTTTTATTTTTGTATGCATCTTATTTGGAATTAACTTTCTTGTATGCGATTAAGCTATTAACGTTCTTGTATGTGATTAAGCTACCCATAACAAACGTGATGCTTGGAATAGTGATCAACTTACAGTTAGAGAATTTTGGCTAAAATAAAATCATTCAAAGTAATTTGAACACATACAAGAAACTACTAGAGAAGGTAGTACCAAGTGGCATGTGTACAAAAATACCAAATGCCCCTATTAGAATGGGTGGGATGCAACTTGGCCAGAAAGGGGCGCTGTCTCTCCCAGGCTTCTACAGGAAGGGCATGAGCAGGTCCCCCGGATATTCAGGGTCCTTGGCCTCCACAACTGAACGGTTAATTCACAGTTCAAGTTGCTGAAGATTGTTTTAATGTAGGTTTATGTTTGCCCAAAGATGTCTAAATTACCAGAGATTGTGCTTCTCTTAATAATCGTTATTGACGCCATTTAGCAGTGGAAAGGAGTCAGTTATCCATACGAAAAGGTTTAAGATTCATAAACAAATTCCAGTGGCAGGTTAAAAAGTGTATTAAGTATGAAAATCAGAATGGAACGTCTATTTCCTAATGTCTACTAACAGTAGTTTAGCAGACTCGACTTTCCTCACATCAAATTCTCATTTGAAAATGTTAAGTGCCTACAATGATGAGATAGTGGAAGCTATGTAGATTTTCCTGGAGTTCTTTAGAATAACTTGTCAAGAGTAATTGAAAATAACTTAAAATGGGTTCAGTGACTCTGAAGAACTATTCCTCAATGTTGCTTGAAATGAATATTAGATTCGGTGGTGATGACATTCCATCGAGGCCATAAGCGTTTCAAAATATCAACAAATATTGAATTTACCGGTACTAGGTCAAATAATCGGTCACTTACGGTACCCTTAGCGATACAGTTTTCATTAGATACTGACAGGATACTATGGGCAGATAGCATGAGGTATGCTTGGTGAGCCGAGAATGTTTGAAAATGAACATTCTTCTGAGTGTCGCAGACAAGAATGGGGAATATTATTAATGAGAAATGTTGGCAGAGTGCTATCGAATTCAATCCGTCTTCTGAGGATCGCATTAACTCTGTGGTCTTTGGTGTCATCAAAGCGGTTTGGATTTTCTGTGACATCATTGTGTCAATTCTTCCTTAGATGACGCTTTGCGAGAAGTTAGTGACCCGTTCAATTTTGGATAGTATGTTAAATACAGAGGATCGAACTTGTTAATGTAAAATATTAAGGAAAGCCCAGTACATATGATCATACACTCTATATTATGTACTGTCCATGCAAATACCATGAAAGTGGAGATCAAAAGTCTTGTAGCTTGGGTTTTTATTGTTACTGTTGTTGCTCAGTGCATTATACCATGAGTTTTGGTGTTAGTTACCTACGCAATATGGCCATGTGTAAATTCAAAGGAGGTAAATTAGACCAAACATTAATGCTGGGTAAATGCACAATCCATTTTTTACATCTGAATTTATGGATGAAAATATTCTTCAAATGGACTGAATATAGATAGTCCATATTCATCCCTGATTATTTAAAGAAATGATTGCCCTGACTTGGACAGTTAAAATGCTACAGTTCGGTAACATCATCACAGCACGGGAGGATTTCCAAGAAAGCTCCGTCTATTGGCCGAGTTTGATGATATAGAGAGCATAGTGCTTCATATAGCAGAATGACTTCAGCAGTTTGAATATGATGGTTATGCCTTGGCAAGACTGAACCAGGTTACAAGTGTTTCCTCACTACTTGTGTATACAGGTGCCTATGCTTGTGATTACCTGTGAGTGAGCAACCATGTTTTCTATACCATCTACTGTTCACCCTAGTGTGGTTGTCTTTATCCACTGGATGTGTTAATACTTTACAGTACTTACTGATCACTTGTGCGTGTGTGTGTGTGTGTGTAGTGATAGTTATCCAAGACCTTCACTTGCTGTCCTATGGGAGTACTTATGTGAAAATTTATCTCTACTGAACTATACTCTCACTATAGTGCTACTATGTTGTTCGTGCTCCTTCGAAGATTCAGGGTTTTAATGACGTGGTGTGTGTGTGTTTTTTTATGGTAACTTATGTCAATGACATGAATAGCCATTGATACTTAATGACCTTTCGAATATTTGGCTATAGTAGATTATAGATAAATGAGATGTTTCAGCACTTGGAATGAGAATTCTGTTTTGTAATACATTAAAAATTTTATAATAACAATGATCAACAACTGACTTTGTTTGTACGTCTGCGGTCCCCAAGTTGGGGAGTTTTATGCGTTGGCATAAAATGTTTCACACCCCGTTTTCGTTTTTCCTGACAGTAGTGATCGAAGGTTTTGATCACTGTCATTATATATCTTCGTGCCTGGTCATTTTTCATAGCTTACATTCTAAATGAAATTTCTCCCACTGCCTCTGGGAATAATGCATGGTACTCATTTCATATAAAGAGTCAGCATCCATATTTCGGTGACGTGACGTGACGTGACGTCACTACGTTGCCTGATGCTCCACGGCTGTGGAGAAGTTTCGCTGGTATTAAAGTTGCTCCAAAACAAGGTCTAGAGAATACCTTTTACCACTGTCCTTGCTTTTTTTCGATAATGCTTTATGTATAGATTTAACCCTTTTATCATTTTATTGACTTATTCTGTATATCATTGCGCTCGTCGTACCTTTCTTCTCTAATTGCCTCCTGCGGCCATTCCATTCTTGGGAAGATTACCTAGTGAGTTAATGGTATTTTGGGCTTGCTCCAGATGGACGTATATGCTTATGGTGAATAATAACAATAATTAGTAATAAAGTGAGGGCGGCTAGTGGGCGGGGCGCCTGAAGTGCGGCTGTTGCTGGATCAGACGACGCAGTAATTACAAAGATAAATTAAATGATCATGATCCTTTAAACTCGTCTGGGTGCAGCGAACTTGGTCTGCAACAACATGCTCATAATAGGCCGGCATTATGGCGCTCCAAAGGTCACCTCTTTTGACCTCTTCAAATACAGTTTGGCAGAGGGATTATATACTTCTGCGGGAAATATATCAGGGACTGCGCAGCGGCGCCCCGGGTTTTTCGACCGGTCTGTTTTCGCTTACACGCGGAGTAAGCCTACAAACTACTTTTTGTTGTTGTTTTTGTTGTTGCTGTTCTTGCTGTTGTTGTTTGTTATTTAGGAAGTCCTATGGAAAAGCTTAAAAAGGCCTGAATAAGTTGTTTCGAGTTGAGTTAAAGGCACAGGAATTTTAGGATAGGATATTTGTGATTTAATTATTAGAATGAAAATGTAAACAACAAATAACGTATATGTTAAACAGTACAATAAAATTATTTCTAATAAAATATAGCACATTTACTTTTATTTACGCTGGTGAAACAATGCGCTATTTTTGTCCACAGATTTTAGCACGCGCCACGCGTATGCTAGAGGTCGGATCACGCCTTGTTGGCTCTATCGAGGCTTCTCTGTTACATAATAATGATAAGTTATGCACTTATCAATGCCATTTTATGACCTTAACCTGATTAGATGCTTATATACATCGGTTTTGCGTTAGAGGGACAATCCATACCTCAAACGTAGCTTTTAAGAATACAGCTCGGTAAAGGGTTAATGCCCTCAGACCACCTCACGTGGCGCACTGTAGGCATTACTAAAGGGTGTTTGCTGCTTCCTGTCCAACTTCTCTAACAGTTTGTTATTAGTGCAGCTGTTGGGTTTCTGGATTTCATTCAGCTGAAAGTGCTTTAGGCTTTAAGCCTAAATTTCATATACTTCGCTTATTCATTCCTTCAAAGACTGATATCAAATAATGGGAATGTATCAAAGAAATAACAAACAATAAGGTTAAAGGAATAAGAAGAAACAAGTAATGAAAGACGGAAGGTGTATGTAACTCGAACGTAAAATAATGAACAAGAATTCAAATTGCTCTACGCCTCCAGCAAAAGTTACGCAACCCACTGTCAGGTAAAGCATCAGTTTTTAATGGCTTTACAACCTTAATCCCTCAGTTACACCTGACCAAACGGAAACTGATCGAAAATTAATACATGACCTAAAAATCTAAATGAGAAATGCTCGAGTAAGTGAAAAAAATATAAATATATAAAAATATAAACAAAAAGAGCTATAAGCGATGCTTATGAAATATAAAATGAATGAAAGGAAAGAATGGAAGAGAAAAAAACGAATAATCAAGATGAAAAACAAAGTAAAATTCTGTTTAAAGAGAACGGCTCAGGTCAAGTGAAATGATCAAGAATTACAAATGGGAATTGTGTAAGCAGGAATCCATCACCCCACAGAAGTCTAAGAATCTGTCAATTATAATACGAACCGAGATGATTAAGGTAAATATCGGGAGTGACAAAGCAGTTTACCTGTTGTCACACCTGTATGTCTGTTCTCAATGGCCTTTGAGTTCCTCTGGGATAGAAAATCAATCTTCCATGCTTAGAAACAAAAATATTTTTTTTTAATGAAATATGCTTTTATGTTCTGCGTAAAAACCGATTCATCTTGATGCGAAATGTCATCTTTTTGTTCGGATTCTGCCTCGTGAAAAAAGAGAGAGAGAAAAAAAAGAGAGAAAAGTTACGGGCAATTTTGGTGTAACAATAATCT
>NC_061101.1:57359600-57369600 GCF_015104395.2 Macrobrachium nipponense | reverse complement strand
TTTAAACGAGAAAACAATCTCTTACCATTATCCAGTCGCATGCAAACCAGACCTTTTCATAGAAATTGGGGACATTATATTTATAGTTCAACTGATTTAGCACAGGGTTTTTTGCAGGTCCCTCTTAGCGAAAATAGCAAGGAATATACTGCTTTTTCAGTGCCCAAGGGACATTTTGTATTTACGCGGATGCCTTTTGCTTTGTCAGGTAGTCCTATGACTTTTACAAGGTTAGTAAACACAGTTTCGCACAGGCCATTGGGTAGAAATGTCTTTGTTTACATGGATGATATATTGATTGCAATAGACTCGATTGAGCATCACATAGAAGTACTTAAGGAAGTACTTAGGAGACTTACTAGGTTAGCGGGATTGAAAGTTAAGCTACCTAGGTGTTCCTTCTTGAAGAAGCAAATTACAGTACTTAATATCTAAAGAGGGAGTAAGAGTAAATGACGATAATGTCAAAGCAATTGCAGATTTTCCTGTCCCGTAGACAAAGAAACAAATCAGGTAATTCCTGGGGATGGAGGGATATTTCCACAGATTTATGAAAGGGTTTTCTAACATAGCGGCTCTTTTAACAGATGTGTTGTGGGAAGACATTTAATTTTATTGGGGAGAACCACAACAAGTAGCTTTTCAGAAAGTTAAGGACACAATAATGAATCTCCCTGTTCTGAAATTTCCAGATTTCAGCAAACCGTTCACATTAGTGACTGATGCCAGTCAGGAGGGTATTGGTGCTTGCCTTATGCAAAAATTTGATAGAAAGCTCCATCCAATTGCGCTTTATAGTAGGAAATTTAGGATAAAGGGAAGCAATGAAAGACTAATGGCCACTGCAGATAAAGAAGCATTTGCAATAGTACCAAGTTTAGTTCATTTTAAGATGTTACTGATGGGGAATAAAGTAGAAGTTCTTACAGACCACAAGCCATTTTTGGATCTTTTTAATAAGCCTTATCTTTCACCCAAAAGAACTCAATGGTTCTTAACTATTAGGAACTTTGACACAAAGCTCAAATATAGAGAAGGCAAGTTAAATGTAGTCGCAGATGCCCTTAGTAGAAGTTTTTATGATACAGAAGGATTTCAAGTTGGGTTAGTTACTAGTGATTCTATACAATGGGATATCAGCCTCATAGAGCAAAGGCAAGATGAGGATGAAATTTTGGCAGACGCAAAAGTGTTCCTCAAAGGGGAATCAGTCAGGAAAGGTTACAAGTTACCTTTTTCAGGTTTAGAATTAGAAGGTAATCTGTTGGTCAGGAAAATTAAATATAAATTAAGGACTAGTGAGAGTAAAGGAGACACGACACAGATCATGATTCCGAAAGTCCTAATTCCAGTAGTTTTAGATATAGTACATTGCAAGTTTGGAAATCCACATTTGGGGGTAGAAAAAACATATATTGAGATGCATAATAATTATATTTGAAAAAATACGTGGACAGATGTGGAAAATTTTGTGAAAAAGTGTATAGTGGGCAATGCTTGCAAACCCGCAAGGGTAACTTCTTGCAAATTAGGGTCATATCCGATACCAAGTAGACCTTTTCAGAGAATACATATGGATATCTTTGGAAACTTTTGAGAATCAAGATACGCAAATAGGTATATACTAGTAATAATAGATGAACTAGCGAGGACAGTAGAAATTTTTTAATTTAAACATAAAACGACCGAAGTAGTAGCTGTAGCATTTTTCAATGGGGTCATTTGCAGATATGGCTCACCCGCAGTTTTGTTGACTGACAATGGTAGAGAATTTGTAAAGAGGACCTTAGAGTGTTTAGCAAAAGTCATGGGGATACAGAAAGTAGCCATTATTCCATACAGACCTGAAGCTAATGGGTCATGTGAACGAGCAAACAGGAAAGTGCTCGAAGCTCTCAGGAAGACTATAGGAGGAAACAATAGAAATTGGGATAGATATAGTTAGACAACATTAATACTATGGTCAGTGATTCCATTAAAATGTCTTCATTTGAAGCATTGTTTGGTTGCCAAGCGCGAGGCACATTTGATTTGTTTCCCATACCTCATCACAGAGAAGATACAATTGAGGAATTAATTTCCACAGCAAAGGAGAGCATGCTCGTCTCAGCCGTAATCTCGAGGCTAAGACCTGAGTAATGGTGGAAAGAAGCAACGAGAAATCATTAGATGTTAAAATTGCTTTTGGAGATAATCTATTCCTAAAAATCAACGTGAGAAATGAACTAAATTACAAGTTAGGTCCAAAGTTTGAGGGTTCTTCTAGAGTTATTGAAGAAAAGAAAGGAAACAGATTTGTAGTCTTAGATGAAAAGACAGGTCGGTTGAAATTGACACATATCAAAGATGAAGACGGGAAAATGATAAAAAGGTGACACTATGCAGTTGCACTTTTTTTTCTAGATTTTGTAAATGGATGATGAAATGTGATTTATAAGTCTTATGTAACCTTTTTTTTCTCTTTCATTCTTTTACTATTTTCTTATTACGCTCAAATGCAGTGATTTGGCGTAAAAACCAGGGTTAATTGTTGTAATAATGGAAAAATTGGGTGAAAAATGTGGGTAAATCCCGTGGTGTTGAGAAGTATATAAGGAATTCTTCTGGTGGTGATTTTTGGTGGTGACGATACCTGGTGGTGATTTTTAGTGATTTTGTGATACCTGGTGGTGATTTTTGGTGATGTGGTTATTCCTAGAGGTGTTGATTTTTTGTGTGACGATTTTTGGTGGTTATTTTGGTGGTGAATTTTGGTGGCTACGATTTTGGTGGTGATCTGTGGTTTTATGAGCCAATGAGGTGGTGACTGTGGTTCTTTGTGGTATTATGGCTTTTGGGGGTGATACTGGTGCATTGTGGTTTTACGGTTTCCCTGGTGAGGCGGTGTATGATATGAGGTTATATTTACCAGAGATTATATATATTTGGCGGTCTGTGGTTAATAATTCAGGGATTGTGGTTTTATATCCCGACGAGGTGATTTCTTTGGTGTTAAATATGTGGCGGTATCACACAGGGTTCTCCTGAGGTATATCGGTGGTAAAAGGGTTTTAGACTGAGCCTGTGGTGGTGTATTTTATATCGGTGGTCAAATGGCTTAGGATTTAGCCTGTGGTGGTATATTTTATTTTGGTGTGTATATAATAGAGGTGGACAATTTTGGGTACCCACGAGGTAACAATGAGGGTGTCTTGAGGACAATTTGGGTACCCGAGTGGCAACAATGAGGATTTATTGAGGATTTCCCAGCGAGTATTAAAGAAGGATTTGCGGCCAATTTGAGGAATGGTGATTTCGGAGTTTATGAGTCTAACTAGACAACTCAATGGTGCGATTTGAGGACATATTGAATAAACAGGTGGTTTAGGTGGTTTGGTGCTGACAATGTTGTGGTGTCTCGGATGAGAAAAATTGTTGATATTTTCATTTAGATTGATTACTCAGGGGAAGTCTAGATGATGACATTCCATTGTGAGGAATTTTAAGAGGTCATTCGGGAAATGCGACTGATCTACTGGGGCAGCAATTTGTGTGAGTGATACAAACTACATTTTGTAATGGGGAAAGAGTTGAATTATTTTTTTTTACAAGGGAAACCTGTAATCGGGATTAAGCGGTTTTTATGGTACCTTTACATAGGATTTCTATTATAGAGAGGAGATAGAATTTACCTTCAAAGGATTTCTATTATAGAGAGGAGGTAGAATTTACCTTGAGATATGTAAGATAGAAGAGATATTCAACATTATATTTGATGGAGGTTAGCTGTATAAACACTACAGGGATTTTGCTGTAGAAACAGTATGGGGATTTTGATGGTATATTTGTCAGATACAGGATTAATAATAAGTGGTCAGTTAGTGATAAAAATTCTCCCAGTTAGTTTAAAAGGGGTCAGTAGATAAAGACCATGTTTATTTAGTGAGGAACTTCAGTCTTTAATAATTGACTATGAGATTAGGTATATTAGATCATGTCAGATTCGTGTGTTAAAGCAAGACTTTATCTTTTAATATCATGTAGACTTGTCGAGGGGTCAGTTAAAACCAATTAATGATGAAACACGGACATACGATAACTTTAAAGAATTCCAAAACTCAGACGAGTGGTGACAACGAAAATAACTTAGGATCTACTGCGCCAGATGTTGGGTCTTCACAAGGGCGACGAGGTCACAGGTTGCCATTGCAGGGACGAGATATCATCGAATGGTCATTTCAGGATAAATTATGGGACAAATCAGGAGTCTACAATACTTCTAAGAGGCAGGTGCAGGACGCACTTGCATGGGAGTCGCGAAATATTTCAAGTCCAGCAATGAGAAAGCGGCTACGGTTCCTTTATTGAAAAACGGCGAATCTTCAGTTTATCAACGAGGGTGTTAGGACGCACCTACAGGGGTACTACGAGGTTGTAAAAGTTCCACCTACACTGGAGAAAATTACTGTCCCACAGCTAGAGAATAATGGAGAAGACGAATTTTTCTTCGTGGAACACTACACAGTTCCAGTGATTGCCATTATGGTAGCGATAATGATAGTCACAATGTGCGTTGCAAGAGTATCAAATTTGGATGCAGCTGACTGGGTAGGACCCCAGCAGCAGAAGTGGCCCTGAATCATGTGGCAAGTTAAAGACATTATGAACTTGTATATGCCAGTAGCCAATGTAGTGTGTGACAGGTGTGCACACGAGTGCCATGTTAAGGCACTGGACAGAATTATAAGTGGATATATATTAAAATAAATGGGGTTGATAACCTTAGTGCTTGGTGTTTGGAGACAGGTGCAAAACAGTGAATTCCTCAAGATGCTGATATGAGACACAAATCGAAAACACATCAATCACGGTGATGAGATGGCGGGCGCACAAATGACCGAATTGCAGAGAGATGAGGTAAACCGGCAAAGAAAGGTCACTTCAGGTCATCGATATGTGCGCTAGATAAAACGTGGACATACGAAATGGTAACGCACATACACAGGGGCAGAGAAAGACTTGAGGCGAGTATCCGTACGTTAATCAGTGTACATACGTATGTTTGTAAGACGAAATAGATGGAATAAAAAACCTTTTAGTGAGGCAATTAAGGGAGACATTATACGATATTCATTAAGTATGGCAACTCGCCATAGAGGAAGGCGCTTAGAGATCTGTCGTAAGGTAAAGTGAAAAAGACTTTGCAAAAGTTATATATTTTATATAGTGACATTGAGTTCAGCCTCTAGAGAGGGGAATTGTAGAAAAGGATTACAAGACTTTTATCCATTATACATGTTGACGCATTTCAATGTTTGATAATTATATTCTCATTTTCCGATGGATTCAAAGTCACCATTTAAAATGAATTCTCTAGACTTATGTTGACAGTTATTGATAAGGACTTATGAATAGTCGGACAGTAATAGATAAGGGGGGTTAATTATCTTATATGATTTCGTGGAAGAGTAATGGTAGTTTAATGATTTTTGGGATGTTCTTTAACTCATTTTATTCCATTTTCATGTTATCTATTTTGGGAAATAAAGATTATATTGTTGTAATATTGGGAGTTTGAATTCGCCTAGAGTTTTAATAATTGATTTTCAGCTAGCTACAGAGATGACATTCAAAGGGACCATCGAAAGTAGGTCATGTTTCCAGTTAGGAATTCTCTCCTATTATTTAGACATGAGTCATTTTGACCCTCGTAACATATATATATAGTATATGTATATATGTATATAATATATATATATATATTATATATTATATATATATATATATATATATATATATATATATATTTATATATATATATATAGTATATATAATACATATATATACATATTATATATATATGTTACGAGGGTCAAAATGACTCATGTCTAAATAATAGGAGAGAATTCCTAAACTGGAACACAATGACCTACTTTCGATGTCCCTTTGAATGTCATTCTCTGTAGCTAGCTGAAATCAATTATTAAACTCTAGGCGAATTCAACTCCCAATATTACAACAATATATCTATATATATATATATATATATATATATATATATATCATATATATATATAGTACGTGTGTATAAACGCTTTTCGCATATCATAAAGTTCTGAAACCTCTGAGTGTTCCTAAATACTAAAAAATATGTTGATAGATAGTTTCTCGTCAAAGGCAGCCTGCATTTTATGGAGATACAAACCCAGGTAACCATGGCAGGCTTATCCCTTGAGCCATGTTAAGACTGAGTTCCCCTCCCCGTCTTTGGGTGAGTGTGTGAATTTGTGTGTATATGTGTGTCTGGGAGTCATTGATCAATGAAGATCATATCTTTGCCTAATTTGTGAATTCTCAATCTATCTTCGCACTTGTAAAAAGCATACTTTCATTAAAGTCTTACTTAAGGAAGTCAGTCGCGCTTAAAATCACTTTCTGAATCCTCTTTGCTCTTGTGATTATTAACTTTGTAAACACCGCAGCTCAGTTTATTTCTGGGAGGATTTCAAGAAGGAATTCCCGTCGGAGGATGATTCTGCTGGAATCCAGTGATCCGTGGAATGAATAAGCAATGGATTCTAATATCTGATACCCTCCCATGTGAGGGCGTGTCGAATGAAGAAGTTGTATTGGGTAGTGAGGCTCTCGTCTGGTAGCAATATTATGCACATATTTTTGCATATAGAGTTGTGCTATATTCACTTAGGCTAAGCTTTTACAGGTCCTCCAGGAATAAAAGGCCGAGGATACTACGGAAAGGATAGGAAGGTAGGTAGGTGGTCCGGCTCTGAGATATATTTCTCTCTTCGGGTCGCCTTCCTCCAAACGACGGCGAAAGCTTCGAGCTTTATTTATTTATTTATTTATAAATATATATATATATATATATATATATATTATATATATATATATATATATATATATATATATATATATATATATATATATAGTATGTGTGTGTGTTTACAGACATACCTTAGCATGATTATATTTGGTTTTCGATCTATAATCCACGTAAGATAAAAATCAATTTTTTTTTTTTTTAATTCTAATACGTTGGTTTTATTTGTTTGTCAACTTACGGTGACCAGTAATAAAGTTACAGGGAAAAAAATCAAAATTTTGTCTATGAAAAAAAGCGACAAGCAAAAATAGTCACAGGGAAAAGTTCACAGTAATTCTTTGGGGAGTCATTATCTTTGTGATATCCACAGTCTTTTGCTTGTTTTTACGGACATCCTAACAGGCTTATACTGAACACGCCCCAAAGGAGGATACATACCGGATATAAACCCTTGGGGGTCACTATCTATAAAAGATTAGTTTGACTCTTTTCTTGTGACTTTTTTCCTGATTTTTTTTCTGTGACTTATTTCCTGTGCATTTTTTTTTAATCTGTATTCGCGACGACTGCTAACAGCAGGTTTCTAGACGAATACGTTCGGAGCAGAGCAAGTATTCAAGTAGGATTTGGTCCCTGATCACTCCAAATCTGAGGAACGCCACAGTTCAACAAAAGCTTGGAGATTTTTGTCACTGTTTTCGTTGGTTCGAAATATAACCTTCAACGGATACAACCATTTAAAAGATAGGTCAAATCCCCTTCAGTATTGTTTTATTTTTCAATTGCAGCTACTGAATCTGCTAGCTGAGTTACAGAGGCCCTGACGGTTTCTAGACTCGTCTTTACCAGCGATGAATAGTCGACAAAACTTTAGTACTCGCAGGCTACTAAAATCTATTTCATTGCACCAGATGCTTAAGGTATTAGACCTCCAGCTTACTCGGGGCACGTGCTAAAATCTACAGTCAAATATCACGTTGTTCCACCAACGAAAATGAAAAGAAATACGTTACATGTTATTAGGAATAATTGTTCTGTACTGTCTAACATCAACATTATTCAATTTTTATATTTTTATTCTAATACATAAATCATAAATATCTTATCCTAAAATTCCTGTATCTTTAAGTCAGTGCGAAACACTTTTTTCAGACCTTTTTAACCTTTTCCATAGGGCTTTCCTAACACGCCAACAAGAACGACAGCAGCAAGAACAACAACAACAACAACAAAATTTGTAAGCTTACTCACCGAGTAAGCAAAAATTTATTATTCTTTATGCGAACTGAGTACAATTCGAAATGAAAATCGAAGTATATATATGGAATTCTAGAACGCTCAAGATAACTAAGGTTTACCGCAAATATAAATATATATATATATATATATATATATATATATATATATATATATATATATATATATATATATTATATATATATATATAATATAAATATATATATAAATATATATATATATATATATATATATATATATATATATATAGATATATATATATATATATATATATATATATATATATATATATATATATATATATATATATATATATATATATATATATATATATATATATATATATATATATATATATATATATATATATATATATATATCATATATATATATATATATATATATATATATATATATATATATATATATATCTTTTTAACGGAACTTCCCGTTTTATACAACATTCAAGCTAAGTATACATGTAAACTGTTAATACGTAGTATCGGATAGAGAAAACCCCACCTAAAGAGTGGGTGATTAGAAACCCAGGCGAATTAATTAACAGTGATATATTGGCATAACTAGTTCTACTACCTGCTCTACTGGTGGTCTGGCTGGCAATACATGGTCATCTTTGTAACTCAGAGTTTTGTTAATAGAATAGGTTAATGAGAGAGAGAGAGAGAGAGAGAGAGAGAGAGAAGAGAGAGAGAGAGAGAAATTTATTTTTTCTATACATGATTTATGTAGCAGATCCACCCAAAAAATGTGCCATTATTTCAGATTCACTTTGTAATCCTTCATTCCTCGGAAGAATGAATCCCCATTACCTTCTCACAGATGTTTCATATCACTGAATCTTCAGCCAATCACTGAGCTTGGTTTCATCACAATGATTATTTGAAGATGCTGCTTATAAAACTAATTAAGTCTTTTTATATCTGACCTCTTTAACAATAATCATTTGAAGATGCTGCTTATAAATCTAATTAAGTCTTTTTATATCTGACTAGCCAAAGATCCGATATGCACACAGTTTCAGTTATTGTCTCCTACATTTCCGCGATCATCCATGTTAGGTCTATGTCTTTATTATCAGGAAGAAAGTGTTACTAGTACACTCTCAGCTGCTTATTTCGAGCACTACCGGGAAAAATCGCTCTAGTACCACAGTGAAAGATATGCTGCGGATCACTCAAGAAAATTTTTAAAATAATGGGTCACAGCACGAGGACTTGACGGATGTCCTAGACAGAGGATTAACAAGCCATTTGATTTCACGAGGAGCGTTCTGTTCCCGGAGCAGTTTACAAACCTAAGTCGTCGATATAAGATTCAGGCGTCAAGTCGAGCAAGCTTGTAATAATATACAAAATGTTCGTGGTGTTATAAAGTGCTTTATTTTCTTCTTTTTTTTTCTTTTTTTTTTATCGTGAAGGAAGACTTCTTAACTGAGGATGTCATGAAGTGGACGTAATACATTTCGCTACTCACAGGAAAGTGCAACGTTTGCAGACGACTTACTATGTCAGGCTCCGTGGGCTATGGGTGTTGAAATCGGCGCCATCACCACAGTAATGTGAAATCAGTGTCCGCAGACAGATTTCAGCGTTGCAGTTCAAGCGAATACTGAAACGCCTCAAAAGACGTGAGGAGAACAGGTTGCCAAATTTAGTAGCTCGTCTGGCAAAGACCAACTCTAAACCATCTAACCCGAGAACAATTAACTCTGAATTAAGTGAATCGAACATGGCACATAATTTCTCTCTTTAGTGCCACCCAGACGTTGTAATTGAAGAGTTGCGAGGAGAATCAAATCAGTTTTAAATTGATCACGAGATACCAGAGTAATCCAACAGGTTAGATTGAGATTTATAAACGTTCTGGGTAGAAATACGTTACCTTATATCTCAGCACTGA
>NC_061101.1:57330042-57359100 GCF_015104395.2 Macrobrachium nipponense | reverse complement strand
TCAGCACTGACAAGCTTAAATGCTTTTCCTTAAGAGCTGGAGATGATATCTAGAAAGACATAACTTTTGATGTGAATGTAACGTCACATTTCAATAGATTTCATAACATTCGTACAAAGTCTGATAATTTTAACCCTACGATTTTCTTTTCATTAGTATCGCTGAATGTTGAACAATCAAAACAGTATGGAATTCTGATAGTGTGTGTGTGAGTTTGCGCATGAGTTTGCATATGCGCCTGTATGTACACATGTACACATAAGGACCGCATATTTCTGCAAAGTATAAAATTCTCCCCCACATATGATATAATCGGTTATGTTTATCCAGGAAACTATTTGGTCAAGAAACCAAACATATTCCTTAACAGGGCGCCAATTAGAAATAAAGATGTCTAAACTGTCGATCTGTATTTCGTGGCTACTGAGAACAGGGAATTCTCTACCAATAACAGGGACTTTCCTACCGAGAACAGGGACTTTCCTACCGAGAACAGGGACTTTTCTACCGAGAACAGGGAATTTCCTACAGAGAACAGGGACTTTTCTACCGAGAACAGGGAATTTCCTACAGAGAGCAGGGACTTTTCTACCGAGAACAGAGACTGTCCTACCGAGAACAGGGACTTTTCTACCGAGAACAGGGAATTTCCTACCGAGAACAGGGGACTTTCTACCGAGAACAGGGAATTCCTGCCGATAACAGGGACTGTCCTACTGAGAACAGGGAATTTACTACCGAGAACAGGAACTTTTCTACGAGACGGGAATTTCCTACCGAGAACAGGGACTCTCCTACCGAGAACAGGGAATTTCCTACCGAGAACAGGGAACTTTTCTACCGAGAACAGGGACTTTTCTACCGAGAACAGGGAATTCCCTGCCGATAACAGGGAATTCCCTGTCGATAACATGGACTCTCCTACCGAGAACGGGAATTTCCTACCGAACAGGGACTGTCCTACCGAAAACGGGGAATATTCCTCCCGTTCTCTCTACTAAATATTCATTCTCACGAACGGTCTATGGCGCAGACCCCGAAAGGCTAATTCAAGTGGCAGCAAATTCATCATCATTGCACTTGAAAAACAAAAGCATTGATCATCATTAAACCCGGCGAGAGGTAATGGCAATAATGAATAGAAAACAACGGGGTACAGAACCTGCGGGAGACGTACTAGGTACTACAGGTTCAGGGGAGGTTGGTTCCGTCGCTTGGCTGGGGCTCTAGGTTGGTTGGGGGAGGGTAGGGTAAGTTCTCTCTCTCTGTCTTTATATAGGATTTAATGCTGGTGTTCAGTGTGGATGACAGGTTAAAAAGAACAACGTCTTATATCAATAATCTCCAATTACTAGTAGTTTTGACAAAGGTTCTATGAATATAACTAGCTGGGACTTCCCTTCACGGTGGCCGGTAATGAAGTCACAAGGGATGCATACCGGGTTAAAACCCTTGGCGGTCACTCTCTAGGAGAGATTAATGTGACATCTTTTCCTATGACTTTTTTCCTTCCTGGATTCGCCGATTCACAGAACAATGGCGAGAATGATATCGAGCGCAAAAGTCCTCACTCCCAACCAGCCGCAGAGTGAACACGAAACACGTGATAATGAATCCACGAATCCATGAAACAGTTGAACAAGTAACCAATACAACCCCAGATACTTAGATTAATTATAAATAATTGTAATTGAATGGCTTCAGTTCAGTGGTTATAGTGTATTTTTGTTGTTTCCTTTAAGATTCGCTCTTATATAGATATAGATACATATGTATATATATATATATATATAATATATAATCTATAATAAAGATATAGAGATATTAGACAATTATATATAATAATACTATTATATTATACAGATATATATATATATTATATATATGGTATAGATATATATTTATAATAATATACATATATAGATATGTAAGTTAAATACATCTAGTTAAATTTACAAGATCTGTAAATATAACCCATGACCTGAGGTCATGGCATTAGGAGGGTTCTACGTGACCAAAGCAGACCTAGATTACGCTATGCGCTGTCTGCAGTAGCCTGATCTAGCTCAAAGCTTTGTCAACATTTTATGTTTATGATAACTTTGCACAACAACTGCCATGGGAAGCGGTTGACCTGTTAACCTACGCCGGAAACTTGTAACTTCGAGCCGGCGGACTACGTATGTTTTTATATGATTGCTAGATAGGTAATGTTCCGCTATCGACGCGATGCTTTAGAATGGGAGTTCCGCGCCAACCATCAAACATATCGGTCTTCCGACCGAGCTGCATCTCCTAGTATGGAGTTACAGAATAAAGTTGTTATCTTTGTTCAACTTGCCTGTTTGAATCATCTCCTTTAGTTAAGAAAGAACCACTCTACTAAGATATCCAAGGGAGATGAGAGGAACCAGAAATACTTACGAATGACAGTCGTAAGGAGAACACATGTAAGTCTTATCGCTTGGCGATAGACTTTTTGTGTTCTCCTTACGACTGTCATTCGTAAGTATTTCTGGTTCCTCTCATCTCCCTTGGATATCTTAGTAGAGTGGTTCTTTCTTAACTAAAGGAGATGATTCAACAGGCAAGTTGAACAAAGATAACAACTTTATTTCTGTAACTCCATAAACTAGGAGATGCAGCTCGGTCGGAAGACCGATATGTTTGATGGTTGGCGCGGAACTCCCATTCTAAAGCATCGCGTCGATAGCGGAACATTACCTATCTCAGCAATTCATATAAAAAACATACGTAGTCCGCCGGCTCGGAAGTACAAGTTTCCGGCGTAAGGTTAACAGGTCAACCGCTTCCCATGGAAGTTGTTGTGCAAAGTTATCATAAACATAAAATGTTGACAAAGCTTTGAGCTAGATCAGGCTACTGCAGACAGCGCATAGCGTAATCTAGGTCTGCTTTGGTCACGTAGAAACCCTCCTAATGCCATGACCTCAGGTCATGGGTTTATATTTACAGATCTTGTAAATTTAATAGATGTATTTATTACATTAGGCTCGGATTGCTACCTATTCAAGCCTTGAATAACAAAAAAAAATTACTTTAAACATTGTTCATAGGAGCGTGCTCGTAACATACGTCTAGGTATAACATAATAAGTGATTAAATGCATAAAAAGGTTCTGTTACTACCCTTGTTGACATATTCATAAACAAAGATAAATGCATGGAAAATATAGATCCATGTTTGGTAATATAATGATTAGGTACCCAAAAATAATAAAAGGTAAAAATCAAAAGATTAACATGTATACATGATTAATATGATAACAGGTAACCTGATTAAGAATAATGGTTACTAAATAATGATTATAGCATGATCATGGATAATTGTTAGAGAGTACTTGACACTCTTGTAATAGATAAATATAATTGTACAATGGTATAATAGTATAACTATGGAAATCTGCAGAAAAGCAATATATAGGGCTGAAATATATTTTATTAGGTGCCCGAAAAATACCTTTAGGAATATATTAATGTATAATATTGGGCTATAATGCTTTATTAGGCGCCCTGGAGATATCTTTAACTGTTCAAATGCAAAGGCGTGAGTCTTTCTTTGTCCTACATTTCTTGCCAGCATACGGACCGCTTTTCACACACAACACAATTCCAGACAATTCCCTAGGCACGAACTGAAGTGGCCAGGTTCCAGGCGGCCCCTAAACGCAAACGACTTGAGTTTAATCGGGTACGTCATCTAGACGGGCCAATACGTTCCCTTGGAGATCCTTCTGTTTACGCCTCAGCCTACGCCAAGCAAAGATGTTGACGGCGATAACCAATATGGCCGTCACGCTGAACACGGCTAGCAGAATGTAGTAGCGAAGATTTTCTCCACCTGCATAAGTCGGTGACGCGTGGGTCATCTCAGCCAGTTGCGTCAAACGATGAGCCACTCGCGCGTTGTATGGGAGAGGTAGTGACGGGATGATTGTGGAAGCCCACGTGTAGTTCGCGAAATACGCCTTCTCACGTATTATCGTGTTGACCCCTCTGACGGTGTAGTTTGTAGATGTCCCCGTACAACCATCGGCTGCTACGAAGATAGGGGCATGGGCGGTGGTACCGTCCGGATACACGACATCGAATCCGGCCTTATCATAACGGATCCAGGAACCATTATTCATCCTGTAATTGAATTTATTACCGTAAAAGGGATAAAGTTTCCCCAGACAACCTTCGCTTGTATGAGAGAGAGAGCCGTTTAGCACTATGCTAACTCACATGAATCCGTTGATATAGGATAGAATTCAAAAGAGTCAGCTGTACAAATTTTATTATTCATGGCTTCTGAACAGTGAGTGAGTTTATCTAAGTCTTTAATGACTGTAAATGATTTCTTATCAGAAGAAATCAGTACATGCCCCGTTAAATTGGATATTACTGGATTTGAGTTTATTCGTCATGAAAGTAGGAAACGGTGCTATTTTGTATGATTGCCAAGCATCGGAAGAATCAAAAGGAATTGTGATCATAATTCTATAATTTTCAACGCTGACTGATATTAGGCTATAATAGAACTCTACTTTATGGGCATCTAATAAAGGAATATAACCTAGCTTCTCCCGTCCGTTTTCCAAAGTTAACGTCAGATCTTTAATAGGCATGAGGTGAGGAGATAACACACCCTTTGTTGCTAACGTAATTGCTTCTACGTAATCTTTTGACTTTTCAATAAAATGTGATATTTTCACACGGATATGATCTATTTTCGAACTATAGTAAGCTAACGTAGCCAGCAAATGTTGAACTTCCATGACCTGATCGATCAATCAAATAATGAGTATCGTTAATGTTCATTAACGATACTCATTATTTGATTGATCGAAGATAACTGGCTGCGAAGTTCAGATAAAGCCAATTCTGTTTTGTGTTGCAACTCAATTCTTTTATTTTGATTATTTATCTTAAGGCGATTTGAGATTCCTAAGCCTAGATTCGCAACTGATCCTAAGAATAAGCGGGTTGCGGCGTTCAAGAGTATTGTGCCGCACAGACCACATCAGCAGGTCACGAGCGAGTTCTTCTGCCTCGGCGGTTTTATTTGTATGTCATAAGACAACATTTCCGCGACGCGTAGTGTTTGAGCTAGCGAAATCTCTGAGTTAGCATGAAAATTACGTTCGTGCATTTCCTTAAGGGAAATAGCAAACCTCATCAGGTCATTCTTTAAGTTAAGGACGTCATCTTCAGGCAAGAAAATCGCATGCATATCTACTTCTATAACAATATTACTTGACACGATGAATACATCATCTATTCTCTCGATAATCGAGCCATGATTAAATTCTATTTCTTTCGTCCTAGCGCTCTTTCCATACAACAAAGATGTCTGAATACACAATATCACTCCTAACACAGATTCACTCCTAACAATAACAGATTCATTTTTGAAACCTGCAATGAGTAAAACATATGTAATAACTCGCGTAAAAGAATAGGTTTACATACAATATGATTAATAGATATATATAAATTATTATACAAGTTTCATAAATACAACCATTTTTTTCCCTCACTCCATCTACCTTTCTTTAGATTCTGATATGTGCAATGGGACTATTCTCACATCAGTGGGTTTGGATACATTTGAACCCTAACTCTATTGGCCGTTAAATTTTCTAAAATGTTAAACGGGCCTTCAAACTTAGGTGTCAGTTTATAATTTAAACCTTTACGTACGTATACTTGTATGTATACCTGATCGCCCACGCATATGTTCTAGTTGGCTTAGCTATTTTATCATGATTTTTTTTCATTATTATTTGTGCTTCTTCTAGATTCTTACGAATTATATTATATCGACTTATGCTTGCATCCATAACATCCTTTAGAGGATTTGATAAATTAGTTGTAGGCTTTAAGATGTGGAAAGGCGTTCGGGCCGGGATACCGTACAGTGCCTCGTGCGGTGTCATTTTAATAGACACATGATACGAGTGATTAAGTGTGCTTATTACCGCAGGTATGGCAATGTCCCAGTTGGGGTCTGCCCCCCTAAGGTGACCTTAAAAATGTTAAAACCACGATTGCCCTTTCCACTAGCCCATTAGACTCTGGGTGATAGATCATGGTATTGATTTTCTTTATACAAAGGAATTCGCACAAGGAGTTAAGGAAATGATTATTGAACTCCCCGCCCCGCCCGAGTCTGAGATAATGATGTGTGGAATTCCATGTTTACAAATGTAGCACTCGTAAAACTTCCTAGCGCACTCGACCGCGTTTTGTTTTAAGCGCTAGAAGTTCTGTATATCGAGTCAAAGCGTCTATAATTACTAGGAGGTGCTTATTTCCTCTGTCTGACTCGTAAAGTCCTGTTAATAAATCTAAATGTACTCTTTCAAAGGGTTGATTTGGCACGGGGTAAGCCCCTAGGCTGACATGTCTTCGTGTGCCCTTTGTATTCTTGACAAGTGCGACAATTTGCTATGTGCTTTTTTATATCTGTAAGCATCGTATGCCAATAAAATAAGGATTGGCTTTCTGTGACATCAAGGTATATCCTGGGTGTCCGTGCAGTGGATTTTCATGCAAACCATTTTAAGACAGTGGGTATGAGTGAGATAGGCACCACCACCTGGTTGTTATTCAACTGCGGTGTGTTGCGGGTTTTCCTCGTCACGGATCTACACAGGATATTGTCCTGTATAATATAATTCTGCTGCTTATATTTTAGGTATTCCTTTTCCTTCGGATTTCCGTTTCTTTAAAACGCATGATGATTTTTTCTATTTGCGGATCTTTTCTTTGTTCTGTCTGTAATAGTTCAGCACTCCAGCCCAGATCTTCCTGTTCAGATATAGTTTTAACAATGGGCGTGGAGGTTGAGATATCTATTAATTCAGCTAATGGCTCGGTACAAGATGAAGAGGGGTTGCGTGATAATGCGTCAGCAATGATATTTTGCTTTCCCAGGTAAATACCCGATCCTCGCGCCAAAGTCCTGAATGATCATGTGCCACCCCGAGTTCGCCTTGGGGCTGTGACTAAAGCCTTTAAAGAAGTCGGGTTAGGGGCTTATGATCAGTGGAGAAACCTTGACGGGATCCCCGTATATTATGAATTTAAAGTGCACGAGTGAATTAACAATAGCGAGCCCTTCCTTGTCTATTACTGCATATTTACTTTCGGAAGGTCTCAGTTTACGTGAATAAAAAGCTATAGGGAAAAACTGTTTATCATATTGTTGAAGCAATACCCCACCTACTCCTAGGTCTGAGGCGTCTGTTGCTATGAAAAATTCCTTACCGAAGTCAGGAAATTTTCAAGATAGGAGAACGACACAGTTCATCTTTCAATTTATCGAACGCCTGTTGATGAATTTCAGACCATACGAAATCTACTGCCCTTTTTTATAAGATCGGTTAGGGGAGCGGCTATGATTGAGTAGTTGCGTATGAAGCGGCGATAGTAGCCGCTACATCCTAAAAATTGCTGTATTCCCTTGACGTTAGTAGGTATCGGAAAGTTACGGATAGCCGACACCTTATCATGGACGACTTTAAGACCTTCACTAGAAACCGTGAAACCTAGATAGACTAGTTCTGTTTTAAAAAATTCACACTTACTTATCTTTACCCTTAAATTATGCTGCCTTAATCTTTGTAGCACTAACTCCAATTTACGTAAATGTTCTTCTAATGTGTTGGAAAAGATTACTAGGTCGTCCATGTAGGCATGTAGGATATCTCCTAACAAGTCTCCAAACACGATGTTTATCATACGAGTAAAAGTTATAGGAGCACAACGTAAACCAAAAGGCATACGCAAAAATTCATAATGTCCCCTGGCTGTGCTGAAGGCAGTGTATGGGATACTCTCTTGTTCCAACGGAATCTGATGAAATCCTTTTAGTAAGTCTAGGCTTGTGAAATATTTATTCTGACCTAGTAAGGATAGGATATCATCGGTACATGGTACTGGGAATCTGTCAGGGATTGTTTCTTCATTTAAACGACGAAAATCTACGCATATCCGCCAAGTTCGATCTTTTTTCGGTACTACTATTAACGGAAAATTATAAGGGCTGTTTGATTTCCTAATGACTCCTTTTAACATTTTACCTACTTCCTCTGTTATCTCATTCTGAAATTTCATAGGAAGTCGGTACGAAGGTACATAGATTACTTTCTGTTTGTCCTTGAGCCTTATTTGATGCTCGATGACATCCGTTTTTCCTAAGGTTCCATCCGTAGTGGAAAAAAACATCATGATATTTAGTTAAAAGATTCAAAAATTTCTGCTGAATTTCTTCTTCTTGAATGTCCTTATTGATTTTGTTCTTTATAGATTGCAAAAGGGTTCATCCGCAACTGATTGAGCGTGATTTATCTCAGCTACGGTAAGAATGCGATGTTTATAAACTTCGGCATCCAAGATATGTTGATTTTTGTGGATTACTAAAGTGGTATCAAATGATTACAGACTTCGATGTTACATTGTTGTTGTGAGCCGACTGTATAAATGGCTTGTGTGACGGATAATCCGTGTGTTTTCAGAGTTTCGGAAAGGATTAATGTTTCAGATCCTGGCAAGGTTAATCTTTACACGCACTAAATAATTTATTTGAAGTTACGTTAGGGCTCGAGAGTTTGCGTGCAAGCTGATATTACGGGTGAGCGAGAGTTCTGTTGGGTTGCCTGTATTATTTCTTGGTTCATGAGACAGGTGATTGGTTCCGTAATGTAAGTGACAACTCTGTCTGTCTCTTTATTATCTAAAACTGATTTTAGGGTATTAGAAGACCTATAGAATTTCCCTTTGATATACACGCCGTGTTTTGCAGGTGCTAAGATAATATTTTGAGTGCCCATAGACGGGTATCCGATAATTACTGCGGGATACATATTAATGTTTTGTACAACGACAAAGGTATCAGCAAACGTGCGCTTACCGACCTTGTACTGTACATGAGTTACGCCCACAACATTTAATTCATTATTCCCTATGCCTGAGAGCCTTATTCCGGACTTTTCTATAGGGAAATTTGAAAAGAGTAAATGATGAGTCCTAAATCCATGATATTACGTGGACTACCAGAATCAAAGAACAAAGTGAATGACTATGGTCCAAATTTACTGCATGTAAGGTTGGTCGCAACTCGTCTTGACTAATAATTGCATGAATTTGTTGCAAATCTACGGGAACCTGCACAGATTTTTTGATTCGGCCGTGTGTTTCATAGGAAAATCAATTGTCTCACAATGATCTGATAAATAATTAAACTGATTATTTGATACAAAAGATGTTGATATTGATGACCCAACATCGCCCTCTCCCCCCTTGGAGTGAACTATGTGGTATTTGTTTTGTTTATCACACCTTGAAAATTCGCTTGCCCTTGCGAGTTCTGGCTAATTGACGGCCAGGAACAGAGGTACCTGAAGCACGATTTGTTTGTTTCTGCTGTTGTGCAGAATTTCCGTTTGGTTGTTTCTTCTTATAGTACTGAGGACCCTTCTTTTTATTTGCACTGGCAACTGGTTGCGTGTTTGTAGCATTCTGCTGTTGATTCCTCGAGTAGCAACGGTTATATGAATGAGTTGAACTATGTGTATTGAACAAAAACGCGTCCGACAGTCTGAAATCATGTGACCTGGTCGTTTACAGTTATAACAAACCATCCCTGCAACTTGATTATTATTATGTACCCACATTTACTTGTTGTGGCTTGTTCTCATTTTTTTGCAAAAACTTGAATGAGCGAAGGATCTAGGTCGGTACATTTAGACATGTGTTTTTTGATTTGTTTATACACATCTAATTCCGTACTGTCGGGCTGCAATTTTTATCAAACACCGTACTAACGCTTCAGGCAACATTGCAGTGATAGACTAAGGTTAGATCAAACGGATAAATCTTTCACTTTGATTTTAGCACCCGCAACCCACCCGGGAGTTACTTAAACTATCCTGAGATTCATTTAGCCGGTCGGCAATTAGCGCCGCCCGCTCGACAACATTAAGCTGAGTCATGGAGGCTTGGTTAAGGATATTTCTCAATGCCAATACTACATCTAAAGCCTCTTCACCCCCATACACGGCACGTAATCTGATTTTTGAACTCGTCCCATGTAAGCGCCTCTTGGAAAGAAACCCCCCTTAGATACGCACTTGCGTCACCTTTTGCAAAGTCAATGAAGCTCTTGGCCTCCTGTAATTGTACTGCTGGGTCTGTGATGCTTTTTGCATTTAAATGAGCGTCTACAGATGAGATCCATGCCTCAACATTTTGAGGCAGGAACCCATTGACCCGACCTTGAAAAGGGACAATCGCTGACCTCGCGCTAACGAGAGTCACCACATTGGGGTTGCCAGCCGGAGTAGTTGCCATTTCGACTTTCACTTTTTTCTTATCACTTCTATTCCTTGCAATCCTATCAAATATCTATAAGAGTACACTCGACCACTACGTAAACGCATAAGCAATGTACTGTATAAGTGTGTTATAATAATAGGAAAATCCCCCAAAAGATACAAAAATACAGATAATATGATAAAATATTATACGGAGAATTCCTGCAAGAAACGGTTAATAACAACGAGAAGAGAAAAAAAAAATTAATCTGCGGGCGAGAACTCGTAGTTGAAGATTGATTCTGTAATGAAGGAAGATTAATATGGCGAACAACTCACCCCCAGAATACTGGATGATCGACTCTTGATGAACAACACTTCACTGAGGAAAAGACTGAATAGATAAAAATGGTACTTAGCTCCAGATTATATTGCGAAGGATTGTTGACATGGGATGACGTCTCAGTTCCTGTCTAAGTCTCGCGTCGGAAGTCGTGATGACGTCACGGTCTTCTCTCGGTGCACGATGCGTGGAGAAGTCCAAGATTGATGACGTCACAGCCTCCGTCCTTGCACTACTGCCTCTAGCTGTACTCTCTGCGTCCTTGCTCGTGATCGGGTGATGTTCCCTGTGTTTTGTTTTCCCTTCTTTCCGTTGATGTTCGATGCTGCTCTCGTCCGGTGTAGATTCTCGAAGATAAGTGACAACAGTTGCTCAAACGTCGGTGTTAATGCTTGTATTCCTCTCGATGAAGGACATAGCTGCGTCTTCATAAACTGTTGCGTTGATTGAAGATCCCGTTTCCTCTGTTTAGTTTGATGTTGAAGGTGGAAGTTAGTTTCTTGTAGACCTTCGGTCGGCTGATATGGGTCTTGTTAACTTTATTCTTCGTTATACGCTGCCACCACATGTAAATGTGGTACATAATAATAATCAAGTTGCAGGGATGGTTTGTTATAACTGTAAACGACCAGGTCCATTGAAGATGGAAGTGCAATACCAACCGACTTAGCGTATAGATTATCGCAAGTCTAACATTACCTCATAGGGCGCCTTATCATACAAAACCATCAAACATATCGGTCTTCCGACCGAGCTGCATCTCCTAGTATGGAGTTACAGAATAAGTTTGTTATCTTTGTTCAACTTGCCTGTTTGAATCATCTCCTTTAGTTAAGAAAGAACCACTCTACTAAGATATCCAAGGGAGATGAGAGGAACCAGAAATACTTACGAATGACAGTCGTAAGGAGAAACACAAAAAGCCTATCGCCAAGCGATAAGACTACATATATATATATATATATATTATATACATATAGTGTAATATATATAATATATATATATATATATATATATATATTTATATATTTATATATAGATATTATTATATATATATATATATATATATATATATATATTATATAGATATATGTATAATATATATATCTAATATATATATAATATAAGATATATATATATATATATATATATATATATTATATATATATACTATATATATATAGTTAATATATATATATATATATATATATATTATCTTATAATAGATATATTCCTATATCTATATATATATATATAATATTATTATATATATATATATATATACATATATCTATATATCTATATATAGATATATATATATATATATATTTATATATAATAATATAATATATATATATGCATTATAGGAAGAGGATGGGGAAGTTTTTGTATGCATAGCAAAATCTCCTTATACTGAGATCGATAAGAAAGTGATTGTGAACGTTCGTACCGTGACGATAAAGTGCCAAATCTACAGTTAGGAAAATATGCTAGATAATAAATATGAGAACAAATGCTTAGGAAGTCAGGATTCATGAACTCGCGTTTCCTATCGAGTGTTATAACCTATCAACAGACAAGTAATATCTGTTCACAAGATGGACACGCAAAGCATTTCTGCAAATATGCAGCCTGACTGATGTATTTATAAATCTAAAACCCCTTGATGGTGACAGACCCTCTTCCGTAAAGACGAAAGATCGAAAAAGTCACGACAGAAAGACAAAGTTGGCGAATTGCAGCAACATTTGCGGGTGATCTACAAACGACCCTCCGTAAAAAAAATAAATTAAAAAAATAAATAAATAAATAAAATCAGTACCGTCATTTTTTCCTTACGTTATTTTTTTTTTTGAGGTGGTAACCACAAGCTTCTTCTGGTTCATTCCTTATTTATAATATTAAATCCTATTGTATTCAGTTTTATGCATAATTGGTCCTATACATTCGCAGCGAAGGTGGGTGACGTGGCTGACAGACCCAAGGAATGACAGTTTTTGCCCATTTAGGAATTACGGTTATTTGTCATGTTCCTCAAATATTAACACTTGATAAGAAACGAATACTTTCGTCCTTTCACGGATACATCTATATTCGTAAGAAAGATGAAACAAGGAAAGCGGGGAGAAAAAAAGCTGAAATAATGAGACAAGGAGAAAGAAAAAAATAAAATCATTTGGAAAAGAGAGCGACGAAGAGCGAAAGAGTTCATTAGTAAGTGGGGGAGAAAATTTTCGCAACCGGACCTTATGGTACTGTTTGGCAGTTTCATTAGCTGCACGAGGTTGCGCCTAACAAAAATAAACTGTTAACCCATCTCATAATTATCATGGCTAATGTAGACCACCATGGCCGTGGTAACTTAATTCACAAGCAATGTTGTTATTATGTTCGTAGTTTTTAAATGGCGAGATGAGCCTAACTTCAGTTTCTAAGGATTGCGCTGCCAACACCGGTATTATTGTTATTATATTATATTATTATATTATTATCATTATTATTATTACGTGGAAATGTGGCAAGCACATATGCCGAGTACGGTGACTTGGTTAAAAACCTTGTACCATCGGAGGTTATTGACTTGGTCTCTCGAAGAAGAACAGTAGTAGTTGTACAATAAAATAAAATAAAATAAACTCTCGTTATGAAAAACTCAACACAGAAAATGTATAAAGCTAAAAATAGCATGAGAAAAAATTGACCATTTTTGGACGAATGAGGCCAAATAGAATTATGCGGAAATTATACAGAGGAAAATTCTACTGTACATTGAATCTCAACTGACGGTTCCGACTTGGTGAACTCTTATCAAATTCGGCTGACTTCATTGGCCTGGGTCCTGGCTGCTTCCTGATAAATCCATACCTGTAAATAAGAAAAAAAGATAATAAAAAACCGCACTTACAGACGTGAGCTGCGGCAAACAAAAACATTGGAATACTGACACATTAAAGAACTGGATCTGGCCCTGAATATTTAAATTAAAAAAGCGAGGAACATTTTTTTTCATTCTGTGATACAAAACAGCCATTGCTTCCTACAGATATACAATTCTGGAAGTTTTACATAGTCAGGTTTTTAAACTAACCTCTCCATAATCTTATAATTTCATGCAAACAGACGTGTCTGGTATATTTAAAACTACATTTAGTTTAAAACTCTCGTCTTACTGAATAGATTTCACATGGTGAATATGAACTTATTTACGGAAATTAAGAGGCTGGAAGTTAACTATCATCATCTCAGTATCTTATGAAACAGGAAATTTAACAAAAGCAACTTTGACGACGTTGTCAGTCAATGAAAATACGATCTCGTTGGTTATCAATTTCTATTTATCCTACGAAATCATTACTACTGCGTCCGGCTAAAGAAAGGTCACATTTCCTACCTGAATTTTTGATGAACAATGTCACATTTCTTTCATAGTTACACTGAGTAACCTTTCAAGCTGCATTCTAGATAACTATGTACAGTTTTCGACAAAAAAAAGATTGTTTCTCGTTAACTTTTTGTGTGCATATTTCCATATGACTTCAAATTTGAAAATATTGTTATTCGAGATTTCGCTCAAAAGTTTACAACACTGAATGTGCACATTTGATTACATAACTTTCTGAACATATGTAATTTTGAACTCATTTTAGTTTATTTCTACATTTACATCAACAGTCGGCTGTATCAAACACCTGTGGCCTTTCAGTCTTGCTTGGCAACTGACGGGAAAGACACATGCATTGAAGGATAAATTAGCCTACTGTCGACTTAAGGATGCATGAAACAGCCTAACAGTAAAAGATACGCACACATGCACGCACATACAGGTAAGGTTTACTCAGCAATGATTAAAAATAGAAATAAAAGGTTAAAATTACCTACTACGAAATTCAAATACGAAATTACCTGAGCCTGCTCGTTTCCTTAGTACTGTATCGGATCCATGAAGTGGAGTTTCCGTTAAAATCGTATATTTCCAAAAATGACCGCTAAATCTACATGACATTTTCATACTTTTCTTATTCCAGGCACCTCGGATCATTTCCTAACTCCAAATATCACCAAGGCGTAGATGGAAGCCTTTCTAGTTAAACAGAAAACTTTACCTTCACTCAAAACATTTGATAAATCAATATTTTCATTTTAATATTTAAGGAACGGGTAAAAGTATCTTGCTGCTATTACAAAAAATAAAGTGATAAAAGACATAGTAAAAAATTACACGAACGAACTCGACTTAACTGGAATGAGGTAGTACTACCATCAGTCATAACAGCATTACCTGTTCAAGAAACTGCACCCCAGAAACTGAACTTCCCATATTATTGTAATTCATGATCATTCTGCAATACTTCTTTTAACAGTTAGAAGGCCAATTTACAGTGTTTACTTCATAATGCTAAACTTAAGTTGTGAAAAATGGTCTTAAAACTATTTTTCAGTGCTCATAAAGTTTGTTTATCAATATCACGTACTACTGTAGCAAACAGTAGATGGTCATATAGAGCTTTGCCCCACGAACTTTGTTCTATGCGACGTCAGAGGCGGTAAAAATCAGACCCTTCTTAAGGCCTGTCCACACTAGCGGGCATACCAGTCGGGCACTTCCAGCGGTCTATATTTTCTCTCGCTTCTGAAGCAGTGTTACCAGACAGTTGCGTCGTTCTGGCTCCATACTCTGTCGGTCAGTATAGCGGAACGGGTTATGGGAACCGTGTTTGCCCGTTGGGCGGTGCCCGCTAGTGTGGACAGGGCCTTAAGGCCTGTCCACACGACCGGGCCTGATCGGCGTGCTCCGGGGTTGACGGGCAAATTCTGGCGGACTTATCCGTGAATGTTGTCCACACGGGTAGTGTGTTCAGTGCGGTACGATAAACATGGTGCCTACCGCAAAGAAGAAGATAGTGTAGCATGATAATTGCTTTGTGTGTGATGAAAAAGAAGAGAATGTGGTGCAAAGAATGGCTCAGTAAAAGAAATGTATATGGTTCACGTACGTCTGCCAGGGTCGAAGCTCAAGCCATCGGGCACCACAATGGCAATTTTGCTACAAGACCCATCGGGCAATTTGACTGTTTGCCCGTCAAGTGTGCCCGTTAAGGCCTGTCCACACGATCGGGCCTGATCGGCGGACTTCCCCTCTAACGGACACACTTGACGGGCAAACCGTCAAATTGCCCGATGGGTCTAGTAGCAAAATCACCATGGTGGTGCCCAATGGCTTGAGCTTCGACCCTGGCAGACGTACGTGAACCATATACATTTCTTTTACTGAGCCATTCTTTGCACCACATTCTCTTCTTTTTCATCACACACAAAGCAATTATCATGCTACACTATCTTCTTCTTTGCGGTAGGCACCATGTTTATCGTACCGCACTGAACACACTACTGGCATCGTCGGGCACGCCCACCTCTCCATCGCCTCACCCGTGTGGACAACATTCACGGATAAGTCCGCCAGAATTTGCCCGTCAACCCCGGAGCACGCCGATCAGGCCCGGTCGTGTGGACAGGCCTTTAGAGGGGAAGTCCGCCGATCAGGCCCAATCGTGTGGACAGGCCTTTAGGCCCCGTCCACACGGCCGAGCTTTGCTCGACGAACTTTGTTCGATGTGACTTAAGAAGCGGAGAAACCGCGGCAAAGTTCCGACTTTTCCCGCTGTTTCTACGCTTCTGACGTCACATCGGACAAAGTTCGTCGACCAAAGCTCGACCGTGTGGACGGGGCCTTACCCGCAGTTTCTCCGCGTCTGACATCACATAAAGAGTTCGTAGAGCTAAGCTCGACCGTGCGGACGGACCTTAATGTGGCATTAAAAAAAAAAAAAAAACCACAGTGTCCTCAGTTACTTTCACAGTTTAGCTAAGGGGTGTCAAACTCAAATCCTTTCGAGGGCCAATTATGCACTTGGTCATGGTCTCGAGGGCCATCAAAGGTTTGGTAATTACTTATTCCTTAAGTTTCATTTAAGATTTGCAATAAAAGCCTTATTGCCAGCAATTATATGAAATAAATTAATAAATTGTCATAAGAATTGAAGGTAAAACTTACGTATCGTTTTAACACTTTAGTAACCAAGTTAAATTATCCTCAGTTCTAACAGTTATAGTAGCTCGAGTTGAAGTCTCTCGGCACCTCGCGGACCACGGCTCACGAGTTTGACACCCATGGTTTAGCACGAGATCGCGTCCTCTATTACCCAGACTAACAACCAACAGATATTGAAAACTGCCTCCGAGTTACATCACTGTTAAATAATTAACTTATAACCGTCTAACGAGTAACTAGGTATGGAAATACATTGCCATATTCGTTTTAGGGCCAGGAACAAGTCCCCGGACATTTAAGCTTAATATAATCAGGCTGCTTTAGGTTGAGACTTAGCTAGTCATTTGTCAGCTGCTTGTCAACTGCTTAAGTTTTGACTACTATTTATGGAGTCTTTCAATAAATTCTTAACCAATTTGCTAATATCTAAGGTTAAAGCAATTTGCTTAGGTAATTTTTAAATTTTAACAGAAAACTTCATAAACTAGTTAATTTATGTATTAAGAGTAAAATACCATAATTCTTTCCTGGAACATTGCCACCCGATGGAACATTAGGCTTTACCTATGGTCTTCCAGGTTACATCAAACCCACTTCATAATAATTTTAAAATACTGTGGATTTTAAGACTCCATACGGTCAAAGTAAACTATTATTATTACGCATTTCAGAATTGATGGCAAGAAAACTTAAGGACGTTCATATTTAAATATCTTTATTGTATAGTTAAAAAAAAAAAATACTGGTTACACCTTTTAAAGCAAGAAAACTTTTGGCATAAAAGTGCACTAAATCAGTAACACCAGACTCCTGCCTCACCTCAAAATAGTGTTGTAAAAGCAACGAAACACCAGTGTTTTTAATAACGGGAGTCCCAACTACTCAAATGCACAACCTGCAAAACAGAAAAAATACCAAGGCAGAAATGTTCTTTGTAGTTAATGCACAAAACATTACATAAAAGATTAATTTGGTTAGTAAAATATAAAAGTTAGCTTGAATTAACCTAAGCCAATTTACTTCTGTTTAGAAAAAAAACCTGACAGACAAGAAAATAAACCCCAGATATTACCAAACAAACCCAAAAAGCACCGAATTGAAATGACCACCCAGAGAAACGACCGTATCGAACTTCACTTTTTTATAGCAAAATGACAATGTCAAATTGCCAAGTTAAGACCATAGCACCGCCTGGCATCGCTCGCAGATTTCATAAAATATTGAATGTATTACACGTAAGTGAAAATAAAAGGCCTCTTCACTGTATGATTAGGAATAGTTTAGAGTTTAAAAAAGTCAAAACATTAGCTATAACTTACGTTAAGATTAAGTAATTAGAATTAATATAGAATTATAATTTTAAAAGCAATACATTAATTCAAGCTACTATTTGTTGAAAATACCAAAAGGTGAACCACATTAAGAGATCAAAAATTTAAACTTTCAGAATTTGGAAATTGGGAACTTAAAAGGATACGAATATAACTAAACTTCATAAAGGATAAACATTAACTAAAATCACAAGAATGTAGATTACGTTAACTATTGCCCTGTTATCAAAACAATTGCAAAATAAGTTTTAAAAAGCCTATGATAAAGATTCTTTAATAACTTAAGTGCTCAATATAAAAGTTACGTTTATTTAAATCTCTAAAAGTCTACAATCCAAGAACGCTAATACTAAAGATTAGTGCATTTGATACCTTTAAATGAAAAATTTGTTAACCCTCATACCTTGCCCGATAGGTCTTACGACCTATCTAAACAAGGCACGAGAGGCTCCTCCAGCCCATGCAGGGGCACCGCCCCTGCAGGGGTGGAGGTAAAAAAATTCACTTTGAAAACCTATGTACAAATGACAAAATACCTCACCTTAAGTCATACATTGGGAGTTTTTGAGTGTACGAGAAACTTTCAGGCGGGAGAATTTTGACCTCAATTTCTTTCTTCATGAAATTAAGTTTTTGAGTAAAGAGAAACTTCCTGGCTGGAGAACTGACCTTTCTCAAGCGAAGTATAGATGTCACATATCTGGAAGTAGTTTAAAGTTAAAATTTTAGCAGGATATGGATTTGTTCTAATAAATTAACTAGTCATTTTCATCATATACAAGGTATATTTAAGGGTTTAAAAAAAGGTAACTTTACACGAAAGTTACTGTATTACCAAGTAAATTGTATTTAGTTTGTATGGCGTTTTCACGTTGCATGGAACCAGTGGTTATTCAGCAACGGGACCAACGGCTTCACGTGACTTCCGAACCACGTTGAGGGTGAATTTCTATCACCACAAATACACATCCCTAACCCCTCTGTGGAATGCCCAGGAATCTAATTCACGGCCACGGAGGTGGCAGGCCAAGACCATACCGATCACGCCACTGAGGCGCCCAAGTAAATTGTAAATTAAATATTAAATTAAATATTAAGCTAAACTGACTATCAGATCTCTGATCCTGAAAGCTACATTCATACTGCAGGTTAAATGCAACTACTATAGTTTCATAAACTAATTGAAAAACAGGATAAAAATGCTATATAAATGACTAAAGCTAAAAGTGACATTTCAGGCCAGGTATTCAAAGCTGTCCACAAAATTACAGTAAGTTTGATATTAATCTTCTAGAAATGTTTGAGGAAACATGACATGATATACTTAAAAACCATCAATTTAGTCTAACCAAATTAAAAAAAACAGTTTAAAAAGCTCTGTTCCAAGAAATCTGTTGCAACAAGCCATTACAATCATCCAACCATACCAATGAACCCTTGACATAATGGGAAAAAACTGAATTAATGAAAACCCCTGTGTTAAAACTATAACATGAACGTAATGTAACTTTGGCCTTTGCAGAGCCTAGGAGAATCGCCACAACTTGACGTAGACTATCCATCACGCGACCGAACTCCAAAAGAATGATCAACCGGTACGGAATTACTGAAAACTATTCGGGTAACGATGAACCGACGAAAACACGCGAGCTGGGTAACACTTCGAAACTTCAATCTTCCAAAGTCGACGAATAACTAAAAATTTGCTTTCAGAATCAGACTTCAGAGATTCCCAGTGCTGTTGGCGTCAATCATCAAGGACCATGGATCACCTGTCTAGAAACTTGGACGATTCGAGCGGAAGGGCACTATAGTGTCCTTGGTTTTGTTGAAAGGGAAACTTTAAATAAAAGAATTTGTTGATTCTTTCGCGTTAATTGACTGATTCTTCGTTTTATGACTTCTCGGTTCTTGGCAGAATTATTAGCCTCTGCGTATCATAACCTTTCATCAATAATTAACCGAACTAGAGAATGAATATTTTTCGATGTATGATGTATTGTCACGCGGTAAAAAAAATACATATATGTATGTTATATATATATATATATAAATATATATATATATATATATATATATATATGATATATATATAATATATATATAGATATATAAATCTATATATAATATAGTATTATTATATCTATATATATAATATATATATATATATATTTTGTATATATTTACTCTCACTACTTTTACCTGCAGACTCAACCCGTCACATACATAACAAATCAGACATTGCTGGAGTCTTTTATTTAAATAACTTGAGTCCAAGTTTGTTGACTCTATGCACTGGATGTATTATTATACAGCAGGTCATTCAAATATTTTGGACACTCAATCATGACAGCTTGATGAATCATTAAAAATACTTTATACATTACTCTAGCTTTGATGGGGAACCAGTGCAACTCAAACAATGCAAACTTACTCTTGCCATGCGGTGCAACACCCTTTATTAGTCTTGGAGCTCTATTTAGCGTTTAGTCTCATCTTAGGCAGACTTTTCTGCAGTTCTTCACCCAGTTTACGACACAATTAATCAAGATTGTTATGGAACATTCTCCGAGATATATATTTATAAAACAAAGGACATATTTCTAAGATGATGTGCAGTAACCTTTTGCAACATTTTTAACTTGAGCACCAAGAGACAAAGAACAGGTTAGTACCACGAATAAGTCACGCACTTTATCACCGTTCGAAACTATATTTCTATAATTAGGCCGAAAACCACCGAAGTTTATTTAATTTTTCCTTCCTACAGACGTTATACAAGAAAAATATTTATTATCTCATTTGTCTCGTTACTATCGTTTATGAAAAAGAAAATTGGATGCTTTTTTAAAAATGCGGCAATAAAGTTTAAGTTTACGTAAAGGTTGTATTTAGCTTTTAGTGGGTCCAAGAATCTATATTGCAAGGACGTTGCTTATTTTAAAGAAATATATTAACTGTGGTTTTGTATTGCTTCAAAATATTTTGTTGAATAATTTAAAAAGTTTTAATGGTTATAGCCATAGTTGCTCTTGGAATTTTTTAACTTTAGCAAACATAAATTATAGCTTTCACTTTGTTCGTAGTTCTAATCTCGTTCTAATCTTACAAATTTGTAATTTGTTTCTAGAATTATTTTAGTGCTTAAATAAATAGCAATAACAAATTCGTACAAGATAATAACTCCAATCATAATATACAAAATGTAAACTATGTACTAGTTGATAAATCTTTTAATCTTTAACACCAATGTAATGTTCACCTACTCTCAAAGCCTCTGTAGGTGCATAAGTACGGTAAAAAAAGGCTTAATTTCATAAAATCGCAAATCTAAAATTAACTTTGATCTGAAACTCTGAGGCTTTTGCAGTCTTAAATAACTTTGGTGAGGATTTCGCCCTAAGTTTTCTATTTACAGAAGCGGCTTTCTGAAATATGTGTTAGTTTCTTGTTTTACTCGCAAGAGCTTTCAAAGCAGAGCTGATGTTGGTTTTACCCCTCAAGCTTCGGCTGATGTGAGAAATGGTGATTGGAATTGATGATTGCTTGTTTGTTGGTTTTACCCATCACAAGAGCCTGTCGTTGATGGAGTCGGGCGTTGATGATTGCTTGTCTCTTTGTTTTACCCCACCTAAAAGCTTTTAAAGCTGAACTGATGTGATGTGATGAGCCTGGCATTGATTTTGTAAGCTTCATTTTATATGGTTAACCTGTGTAATTCGTTATGTTGAAGTTTCAATAAATTTTTAAATTATGCCTATGTAAACTTTTAACGTTCTTACCTCCACCAGTACCTCTCAAACTTTTAAGTGTCCTTTTGTGTGAATGTTAAATTTACAAATCAGTGTTGCTTAATTAAATTTTTAATTAGTTCTTAGGAAATCTTTACCATAGTTGAGACTGAGTAGCATGATAGTCTGAACTTTCAATGGACTTCAGTTTAACATTAGTGTGGTTATTGGATAGGTGCTGCGAATTTGAAATCAAAACGTAACTCTTTATATAATAGAGGGGGAAGTACCTTTGAGCAAAGTGATTTGCAGCACAGTTTACATTTGGAGCCTCTCTCAGGTCACCTTTGTCTTTCATGATCCATACATTCTATGTTCTGCAAAGTTTTATTCACACTGAATTTAACATTTTTCCAGAATCCAGTCTAATTAACAGCTTGATTGTATTTACTTGTCACATTGTTTTTGGCCTAGATTAAGGTTTTCCAGAAAAATCTCTGTTCAACCAGTTGCCCTTCGTCAGTATCCAGCTATAGCTTTACTTATAAAAATCAAACTTGCGGGGGCTCTAATTTTATTATATGGAAGTGTTTTGTTGGTGGTGATTTTAGATTCTTATGTACGTATTGCATAAGTTGAATACCTTGGATATTCTTTGCCTTTAATTTTCCAATGAACTGACAAATTATCACTAGACTTATCCCTATTGGGTTTTCTCGGCTGGCCATTTACGATACTTTGACATTGTATCCTTCAGTTTACCCATAATAATATCCACATTGGCATTTATGGTACGAAGGATGGGGTAAATCGGTGTCAGTGACTGTTAAGGTACACCGTGGATAATTGCCTTATACTTAATGTAAATTAAGTAATTTGGGCAGGACTGGCATGCATTAAGCTCTGGGTTCAGGATGGAGAGTATGAAGGACTTTTATCTACCAATGATTGTAAGATTGCAATGGAGTCTTTGAGACCAGGATAGATATCGTCTCAGTGGTGTCTCTAAATTCCAAAAAAGTTATGACTGAACTCTTACTTCTGAAAGTGAGTTCTTTAGATTTTGCAAACAATTAGTGTGCTCGTTACTCCAGTGACGGGATTTTATTAAGCTATAAATAGATGGGTTTATGCCAGGATGGGCTTTTTTCCTTAGCATTGTGCATAGAATTATGGCCTGGAGGATCCTTTACACACTACTAAATGTTAGCTTTGAATCTCTTTCTCTCTTTCTTTCTCTTTCTCTCTCTCTCTCTCTCTCTCTCTCTCTCTCTCTCTCTCTCTCTCTCTCTCTCTCTCTCTCTCTCTCTCAAAACTGTTTGACATAACTCATAAGGATTCCTTATTCCAACTAATCTTGTTTCATTAATTACATGAAGCCGGTGCCAGTGTAAATATATCAGAACTCTGAACATGCAAACATAAATGAAATTAACAAAGCGGTAAAGACTATGACTAGATCAAATATAGCTGTCCCTGCCAGTGATTAATTCCTATTGCTATATTTCGTCACCTTGATTGAAGGGCAGGTGGCGGAACAATGATTCTCACTAAAATTAAAACTGGTTAAAACAGGAATGTTGTGGTGTTCAAAGTATCATTGTTAAAACTGACCCCATGACAGTACACTTTTCAGCTGGACGTACACCTGTACATAAGAAGTAATCTTTGCTGCTAACGCTTCGTCTGACTCCATCGAGTAGACTACTATTGTTGAGCAAGTTACTTCTAAAGGCCTGTCCACACGAGCGGGCCTGATCGGCGTGCTCCAGGGATGACGGGCAAATTCTGGCGGGCTTACCCATGAATGTTGTTCTCACGGGCGAGGCAATGAAGAGGTGGGCGTGCCCGACGATGCCAGTAGTGTGTTCAGTGTAGTACGATAAACATGGTGCCTACCCCAAAGAAGATACTGTGTAGCGTCATAATTGCTTTGTGTGGTGAAAAAAGAAGAGGAGAATATGGTGCAAAGAATGGCTCGGTAAAAGAAATGTATATGGTTAACGTACATCTGTCAGGGTCGAAGCTCAAGCCATCGGGCACCACCATGGTGATTTTGCTACTAGACCCATCGGGCAATTGACGGTTTGCCCGTCAAGTGTGCCCGTTAAGGCCTGTCCACACGACCGGGCCTGATCGGGCGGACCTCCCCTCTAACGGCCACACTTGACGGGCAAACCGTCAAATTGCCCGATGGGTCTAGTAGCAAAATCACCATGGTGGTGCCCCATGGCTTGAGCTTCGACCCTGGCAGACGTACGTTAACCATATACATATCTTTTACTGAGCCATTCTTTGCACCATATTCTCTTCTTTTTCTTCTTTTTCATCTCGCACATGCTACACAATATCTTCCTCTTTGCGGTAGGCACCATGTTTATCGTACCACACTGAACACACTACTGGCATCGTCGGGCACCTGTCCATCGCTTCACCCATGTGGACAACATTCACAGGTAAGCCCGCCAGAATTTGCCCGTCAACCCCGGAGCACGCCAATCAGGCCTGCTCGTGTGGACAGGCCTTTAGAGGGGAGGTCCGCCGATCAGGCCCGGTGGTGTGGACAGGCCTTAACCTACCTGACTGATTTCGTGCCCTTCTTCATAGAGTAAGGAGCAACGCAATTTCCGTTTTGATCTAACCAAACACAGAGCTTTTTTCAAATTTCGATCATTAAGTGATGTTTACGTACTGCTGCTTGAAGAATCAAAACCCGTGTTGGCATAAGGCCAATCATATCGCTGATATCGAGGACTAATCTAATACTAACTTGAGCACTTAAGAAACCAAATTTCATTTTCAATTTTGAGACTGTTGAAAAGCAAATGCCCATGAAACCAGGTCAGACTAATTTAGAATGAACTACAATCCTTTAAGAATTCTCTCTCTCTCTCTCTCTCTCTCCTCTCTCTCTCTCGGCCCGTAACCAGATTTTTATGGGGGTGGGCGGTCTTCTTTTTTTTTTTTACTGCACCTTTGCTACTAGAAATGTCATTGCATATATAGGTGTATACAAGATGAAATACTTGAAAAAACACATTGCTTTCATAAAAAGAAACTTGAGAAAGCGAGACATTGATGTTTGAAAGTTTATACTACGTAGACATAGGATTAAGCCTGGTTTTTACAGGCTGTTCTTGTGAGAGAGCCCGTGCTGTCCAACTTTTATTTATTTATTTTTTTTTACCGGAAGTTACAGGCTGTTCTTGTGAGGAAAGAGCCCGTGCTGTCCAACTTTTATTTATTTATTTTTTTACCGGAAGCTATCTGATTTGTAAGTGACCTCCACAGAAACAGGATCTGCGGCCTCATTTGGACCTTTTATCGTGATCATCTGTCGGCTTACACACGCACATGCTATTAGTGTCGCTATTGTATATCTATCGATTCATTTATTTATTTGTCTAGGTAGCCTTCAAGTTTATAGTAAAAGTCGAGATGAAGGCGTGGAGGGAATGTGAAGGAAAAGTACCGGGCAGACTTATGCTAATGTGCACTCGTGATGTGCTGATGATGTATTGGTCGGCGTTGTTTTCCACCAATTTCGGGATCTTTTAGACCAAGCAACTAACTATCGGCATCACAATCATCATATGTACACTTGTGAAAGGCGCCAAGTCTAACCACAAAGGAGCTCTGTTGAAAAGACATGGCATCAAGGAGCAACACTATCATTGCACCTGACTTCAGTGCTCATCTTCTCTCTGTCAGGCTCAGGCACCCAAAAGACCCCACGAGACGCCGCATGTACTGTTTGTTCCAGTAATTTATAGGAATCAAATTACTGAATAACTCTGATGATTCATCTCGCTTACAGGCCGGCCTGTCAGACCTAACTCTTTGCTCCAGTAATTTTGGAAAATGATGTGACCTGGCAGTTGCAACCATACTAATCAGTGAACTTTTTGTCTTGCAGTCCACCTTACCTGTACAAAGCCTTCCACCCTCTCCTCCTCCTGGATAGAACCATGAGCTTGTGAACTGAACCGTCTATGAAAACTTTGCCGGGTTTGTAGAATACAATCATTATTGTATCTATTTTTTGCAGGATTTGTGCAACATTGTAACGGGTGCAGCTAGACTGTGTCAAAGAAGCAGTACACTATTGGCCACCACGAAGGTGCCTGGTACTATGATTCCAGAGTCAGAGAAATGACTTGAAGAATTAACTGCAAGTTTAAAATAAACATATGAATAATCTACTGCCCACCAAAACGGAGGATGTTACCACCAATTCTGCAGATGTCACTTATAAGGTAAGACTGTAAACCTGTTATCAGTGGTGTGAGCAACTGCACTAGCTCTCTCTCTCTCTCTCTCATCTCTCTCTCTCTCTCTCACACACACACACACACACACACACACACAAATATACATATATAATACCCACAGCATTTTATCAAATAATGCAAAACTGCCATGTGCATTCCTACAGTTATGGAATAATTTGGGAGCCTTAGAAGTGTCAACTTGGGATTTCATAATCCCTTCCGTATTCGTTCTCTCAACATTAACCAAACACCCACTGCCCAGTTATAGAAAGCTAATTTTATTGATCACAAATAAACACATTAACCGTAAGCTACAGATGCCTTGTGATGAAGACAACCATTTGAAGAAATACATTACGCATCTGCGATGCTTTTGGTGGAAAGTTTTCTCTTACAACTTTGTTGTTGAAGATACAGGGATCTTAGGATAGGATATTTATAATTGATTTATTAGAATGAAAATATAAAAAATAATATGAATGTTAAATGGTACAGAAAAATTATTTCTAATAAAATATAGCCTATTTATTTTTATATTAGTTGGTGAAACAATGTTCTATTTGTCCTTAGACTTTAGCACATTTAAATTTCAAGTTAAAAGTCGGGAATATAATCTTTACAACATATGCTGAGGGGAAAATCTTAATGCATCCTGAGTAAGCTGGAGGTCGGATCACGCCTTGTTACGGCTGCTGTTGCTTAGCATTAAAGCCAATTACTTAGTGGAAACCCTCAACCTTAGCATAAAAATATAGACATGCGGGGCTTTGCTTCTGAGAACATAGTGTCACCTTTATTATCTTGGCTTGCATTTCCAGTGGCTACGTTGTTTTAACTGTCTTCCTCTCTTCTCCAGAAATGAATAACGTTGTTCTGTATCACTTATCCGAATTCGTTCTGATGCTCAAATTCGGTGCTCCGTTGTAACCAATTATTCCAAAATATAGCCAAAAATAATTAGTATCAAAATATATCAGCAGCAGGAGTCAAGAGATGCCAGAAAAAATATAAGAATGAAAGGCATAAGTTTAAATTAGTATTACTTGCCACTATGACGTTTTGAATTGAACCGACCTTGGCGTCAAGACGCCTGATGTTAAAGCCCTTTTAGCCTGTAAGTACAAATAATTTCCTCTTTAGAATTACCATTCGCACATCAGGTCTTTGTTGCAGATGGCGTGACCTCCCGTTTTCTTAGAGATCTCCCAAGGGAAAGTGGGCCTTATTTTTTCGTGTGTGTGCCACTCCGATGTTTTAGGATTCGTGATCATCCTCGGTGTGTTTGCGTGTGTGATGATATTCCCCATTTCTTACGTGGTTAAGTACACTGTCATTTTATCTGAAATGCTTCTGGTGGCTAGTTTTTACAGCTGCTGTTGCCTGATGTTAAAACCAAATACTTGCTGGAAACCCTCAACTTTGGCATAAGAATATAGACAAGCGGGCTTTGCTTCTGAAAACATATCGTCATCTCTCCTGTCTTGGCTTTGTATTTCCAGTGTCATTATCTAGAATGAAAGAGTGGGTGAACATTCACATGGAATGTAACAACTGTTTATAAAGTCACTGGTGAGAAAATTCATGCCCGCAATAAAACAAAAAAGAAAAAATGCTGTCTTGCCGGCAATGACATACTAACCACGCAGATCCTAATGTCAGCGTCAAGTTTATTTTGTGAAATCGTATCATCCAGTCAGTTAATAAGGTCCTCCATTAAACCCCAGAGCACGACTGCACCGGATTGTGGATGATACTAGGACGTGCAATTATGAGCCAGTGAAGGAGGGTTAATGAGAGAGGACAGGGAAGAGCGCTTTCTTCTGCGAGGATGTTTTAACTTCGGAGGGAGTCCCTCAAGTCACCGCTGGGGGCCTCACGTTTCTTACAAGCGGCCCCAAGTGCCCTGTCGTGGGCTAAGCGTATACGTACAGTACAGCATCCGTATTTAATATTTAATATATATTTTTTTTCTTCATTCAGCTGCTCCCCTAGTAAGGGTGGCTTTCTAATAAATAAAAATATTGATTATTGCGATATTCACACTTCGGACACCTGAATCGGGGATGAACACGTGCAGAAAACTTCCGGTTTGAAACTCTCTCTCTCTCTCTCTCTCTCTCTCTCTCTCCTCTCTCTCTCTCTCTCTCTCTCTCTCAGGTGTGTCGAAGGATATTCGCAAGTTATCTCCGTCTACCTTTCATCATCAGTTATTCTCCACATGAAACTAACGTCATATCCTCTCGGTTACGAATTCCCGCCTTTTATATCGACCTAATCTAATAGCTTTATTGCCGCACCACGATTCAATAACGTATGTTAATACAGGTCGTACTAGACCTACGTATAATTTGACTTTGGTCAGCAACTTCAGTCTATTTGATTCCAACTCTTATTCAAGCTCTCTCTGTTGTTCAACTTGCTCCTTTTATTCCCTTTTCCATTTAACGTTGCCTCAACGCTTCGTGCTTCCTGTCCTTAGGTTTTTCCTCTCTCCCTTTCATGAACGTCAAACAATTAAATGGCGACTTTGGTGAGAATTAAATAATGGAATAATGTGGAGTGACTGTGGAGAAACTTAAACAGTGAAATAAAGTTAAGGGGAGAGGGGGTGGGGGGGGGGAAGATGCCAAAGGCTTTTGGAGAAGAAGCTAAGAAAATCTTAAATGCCTTATTTTCTCTTTTTTTCTGAGAGTTTTCAGAATGGGCTTGACTTCTGATTTTTTCTGGGACGAACGACGTTACCCTGCCTGTTTCCTGGAAAGCATGATAGTTCTCGATATCCGGCGCTCGTCTAACTCGTTCCTGGAGTTGGTGTCTTGAAGCCACACTTGGCCTTAGATATTTACCATGCTTTTCGCTTACTTGGGGAGTAAACCTACAAGCTACCTAGTTTTGTTTTTTTTTTGGTGGTTCTTGTTCTTGTTGGGGGCGTAGGAAAGGTTTCATCAAGCCTTCTTCCAGGAATTATTGGTATTTTTTTTTTACATAAAGAAATGAGAGGAATAAAAGTTT
>NC_061101.1:57319334-57329542 GCF_015104395.2 Macrobrachium nipponense | reverse complement strand
AAACTTTTATTCCTTTCATTTCCTTTATGTAAAAAAAATACCAATAATACCTGGAAGAAGGCTTGATGAAACCTTTCCTACGCCCCCAACAAGAAAAAGAACCACCACAACAACTAGGTAGCTTGCAGGTTTACTCTCCAAGTAAGCGAAAAGCATGGTAAATATCTAAGGCCAAGTGTGGCTTCAAGACACCGACTCCAGGAACAAGTTAGACGAGCGCGCGCCGGAGCGATGGATATCGAGAACTATCATGGTTTCCAGGAAACAGGCAGGGTAACGTCGTTCGTCAGAAGTCAAGCCCATTCTGAAAACTCTCAGAAAAAGAGAAAATAAGAAGGCATACCGTAAGGCATTTAAGATTTTCTTCGCTTCTTCTCCGAAAGCCTTTAGCATCTTCTCCCCCCACCCCCCCTCTCCCCTTAACTTTATTTCACTGTTTAAGTTTCTCCACAGTCACTCCACATTATTTCATTATTTAATTCTCACCAAGGTCGCCATTTAATTGTTTGACGTTCATGAAAGGGAGAGAGGAAAAACCTAAGGACAGGAAGCACGAAGGGTTGAGGCAACGTTAAATGTAGAAAGGAATAAAAGGAGCAAGTCAAACAACAGAGAGAGGCTGAATAAGAGTTGGAATCAAATAGACTGAAGTTGCATATAAAAGTAAAATTATGCGTAAGTCTAGTACAACCTGTATTAACATACGTTATTGAATCGTGGTGTGGCAATAAAGCTATTAGATTAGGTCGATATAAAAGCAAAGCTTTAGACATGCGCCTGTACCTCAGGATTCAGAAGGCGGGTAAAGCATCACATTGAGGATATGACGTTAGTTCCATGTGGAGGATAATTGATGATGAAAAGTAGACGGAGATAACTTGCGAATATCCTTCGCACACACACACCAGTTTCAGCTGGGCTCCAGTGCGTCTAGAACAATTGGAAGACTCTGACCTACTTGGATAATAACTATGAGAAGGAAGGCTACAGACGAATGGGCAATCGTGGAGAATGCGTGTGTTATATATATATATATATATAGATATATATATATATAGATATATATATATATATATATATACCTATATATACCTATATATATATATAGATATATATATATCTATGATAAATGATATATATATGATATATATATATATATATATATATATATATAATATATATATATATACCTATATCTATATATATATATATATTATATTATATATATATATATATAGATATCTAATATATATATATATATATATAGATATATAGGATAGATATAGATATATATAGATATAAATATAGATATATATATATAGATATATATATAATATATAGATATAAAATAACATATATATATATATACTCTATATATATAGAATATATATGTATATATATATATATATATATATCGATATAATATATATATATATATATATATTATATATATATATATATATATATATATATATATATATATAGTATATATATATATATATCTAGATATATATTAGCTATATATGAAAGGTATATAATATATATATATATAATATAATCTAATATATATATATCTATATATATATATACTATATATATATATATATATATATATATAATATATATATACATAATATTATTATATATATATATATATTATATATATATCGATTATAGATAGATAATATAGATAATATGATATAGATATATATATATATATATATAATAGATATATATATATTATATATATAATATTATATCGATATATATATATGTATATATAATATATCTATATATATCTATTAGATATATATAAGATTATATATATATAATATATATATATATATAATATATATATATAATATATATATATATTATAATATATAGATATCTATAGATATATATATGATATATATATTATATATATTATTATATATATATAGATATAGATGATATAAGAGAATATATATAATATATGATATATATAATATAATATGTATACTTATTATAATATATATCATATATATCTATATATATATGATGATATATATATATATAGTAGAGATATATATTATATATTATAGATATATTAAATATATATATAGATATATTATATATATCTATATCTATATATATAGAGATATATATATAGATAGATTGTTTATATATATATATATATTATATATATTAATATATCTATCTATATATATATATATATATATATATATATATATATATATATATATATATAGATATATATATATAGATATATATAGATATATATATATGATATATATATAGATATTTTAGGGCTTGTGCCTTGTATGATAAGGCGCCCTATGAGGTAATGTTAGACTTGCGATAATCTTACGCTAAGTCGGTTGGTATTGCACTTCCATCTTCAATGGAGTGTCTTGGGGTTTGTAGATCACTTACGAAGTCGGGATTATCTTCTTGTTTATGACGACGATGTGTTAAACTCACGATGATTCGGTGAGGAGGTTCTTGTAGAAAACACGAAGTATAAAAATATATATATTCTTAGTTTACATGGTGAAGATCAGGTATGATTGTACAAGTCTTCTAATAACGATAGCTTGATCGCTTCTGCCAATGATGATGGCTAATTCTATTCTCTCTACATGATAAAGCTTAGGTAAAGAGATACAGGTCTTCTAATGACGATAGCTAACTCTGTTCTGCTTCTACTACCATCTCGGTTACCAGTCATAAAGGAACAGACAGTAGTTCGAACATATGAACATACAATCAGATGACATAGTACATACGAACACACAATCAAAATGAGGACACGCTACAGATCACGTAGGCCGTTTGAATTATAGGTCGCGGTAGTTGTCTCAAGCAGGGAGCTTGGACTAATGTTATAAACAATTGAATGACTACAGGTGACCGGCATGTTATCTTAGCCTACTTTTATTGTATAACGTCATCTTTAGCGTCTCTAGTCTGATCACATTTCTGCAAGCAATCTGGTTGACCTCTTTAGTTTTAGTCTTTTATATATATGGACTAACATTCCATATTTTTATTATGTAAACACTTACATTAGCTCGGTCAGCTACCAAAACCAACTACTGAATATTACTCAAACTTGACTTGCATTTGACTTATAGGAGTGTGATACAGACACTATGTGAATATATATATAAAGAAAATACTTATAAGTAAAAAAAATTTATGGTGTACACAAATACAGATTCAAGTAATAAAATATTAAGACATAATATGCATATGATATTCGTAAATAATAGTGATCACGTGATATATACTGATACAGTTTTTTTGTTTTTCACTTCATCTCTTTAAGGCGGTACATATGCTACAGAAAATACTAATGTACTCTGATAATCGCATAGAATGAAGATTAACATGATAAAAATCATATTTTAACTGATAAAAATTTCATATATGAATTGATAAAAATTATTAATGTTTATGCTGATTGATTCGTTGATTTTTATGCTAAATGTTATATATCTGATTCATTAATCCATATACTAACTCATATATAACTGCAGATATTGGTAAGATAAAAGGTAACAGATTGATTATAGGCTACCTGATTTGTTTATACATATGTATATGGATTCATATAATTATGATTAATATATATGCACTTTAAATAGATTCCTATTGCGTACACACAAAGATACAATTAGATTCTGTTATTTATGATCATTTATATAATAGATTCCTATTGCGTACACGCAAAGATATATTTCGACTCTGTTATTTATGATCATTTATATATATGATACATGATACTTTATATATATAGGATACATGACCGAGGTTATACTACCACACATTTAACTAGCGTTCGAACAACTTTTCGTCCATTACACAGTTCCAGACAACCACCTATAGCCAAATGAAACGGCCAATTTCACAGGGTTAAAACAAGGGGAAATTTGAAAATTTGCCTGGGCGGGTCCAACGTTCTAGTTTGCGCTCATACTTATTCTCTGCATCCTAAGCTACACGATTACGTTCGCGATGAATAAAATCATCCCCAGCACGAGTCCTTCTCCAGCAAGTAGAGTTGAATATCCTTCGGGTTCGTAATGTCGGAAGTATGTCCCTTTGTAGTCGATTTCCGACAGCCGCAGGAGCATTCCGCAATTAAAACGAGATTAACGACGGGATACAGGTGTCGGTCGAAGAAGTCCATGATGGTGCTTATTCCTTTCACATTGTAGGCGGTTGTTACTCGACTGCCGTCGTCCGCAGCGACGAACGATTTTTTTAAGTTGCGATGTGAAACTCTCGTACTGCAGGATACTGTAACAGGTTCCATTAATCAGCCTGCAAGTGAAATTATACTTGTCACAAGGGCAAAGTAAATTCAGACGACATCCAAATACAGGGGAGGGAAGAGAGCCATTTAGACCAGACTTAACCCACATGAATTCGCTGATATTTTGGAATTCAAAAGAGTCCGCTGTACAAACTTTTTATCCATGGCATTAACAATGAGTGAACCTATCCAGGTCTATGATGACTGTAAAAATATCCATATTATAAAAAATAAACAGATATCAATACGAATCCCAAAGAAAATTCTATATTACTGGTAGTAAGTTACTAGACAAAGAAGTGGAAAACGGAGCTATTTGTAAGATTGCCAGGCAACATAAGAGTCAAAGAGAAGATTAATCATGATTCTGTATTTCTCTATGCTAACTGAAATTAAGTTGTGATAAAATCTGATCCTATGTGCCCCTAACAAAAGTTTCATATTCAATTTTCTCGCGCGCATCCTCTGAGGTTAATTAAAAACTTTATTAATAGGTAGGAGATGCAACGAAAAAACCCACTATGTAACTAATTCTAAATAAACTTTGGGTTTTTCAAGAAATGTGCATTTTCCATGAATGGTTTACTTGAATTGTAATAGGCTAATGTTGCAAGTAAATATTTCATATACATATCTTGATACTTCTAAATGTCTATGAGGTTCAGAAAAAATTAATTCATTTTGTTGTTATAGAAATTCTATTTGCTTATTTTGTTATTAATTTTAAAATGATTGCAACTCCTTAACTAAAGTTGCATTGCGCATACGGAAGACACGTCTGCCTTGCCCATGAGAAGTTCGGGCTAAGCGTTCCTTTCTCCAGTCAATCTGCTTTGCAAGCGCGAGATGAAGCCTGTGCAAGCAGATATTTGAGGTTAAAGGAATCAATGCTGATACGGCAAACGCAACAGACCTTCTAGAACTGATGACGTCGTCACCAGCTTAAGAGTTACGTTACTTGCTGTAAGAGATACGACTTTAGTATTTTCAAATGATATTTTTTGTTTTAATTCTCCACCCGCATGAGAAGAATGTCTGAAAAAAAAAACAGTACCAAAATTGAACAATATATTAGTTTCATGTTGGAAATCTGCATAATTGTAATTATGTTAAATTAAATATTCCTTATTCAAACTAATGAAAAAGGTTCCATACAAATTCTATATACATTGATTAGCCCTGTATAAGATTATTCGCATAGATATACATTTTTACTTCTAGACTTCCTGACTTTAAAATCTCTTTGATTTCATATTATTTTATTTATTTATATTATTATTATTATTTTCCTATTTTCATTGACTACGAATATAAATCACGGGACAGACAATATGTCAGTAGGTTTTGATATGTGTTTGAACTTTTAGCTTATTTGTCATTACTAAAGCGTTAAGTTTGAGTTCAAATCTTTAAGCATATATATTTGGATATTTAATTAACCTATGGTTACGTTTTGCTTATTTGATTTTATCGTGATCCTTTTTTTGATTATAATTTGTAACCCTTCCGACTTCTTACGGAGTGTATTATATTGACTCCACTTGTATCCATATTTATTTTATTTTTTTATATTTATTTACTTATATATTTCTTTTATATATAGTTTGATAAATTAATGGTTGGCTGAATATGTGGAAAAGTGTTCTAGCGCGGCGTACCGTATAAGGCTACTTGCGGTATCAAGATATGAAATGATAAAGGTAGTTTTTTAAAACCGCATTTAAGGGAGAATCGCTATAATCCAGTTCGGATCCAATATCACGAGTTGTAACTCGTAAGACATTGACACTTCCTATTTAATTATCCGTTATTCTACCAAATCGATTGACTCTGGGTGATAAAATATATTATTGGTTTCTTAATGGAAAGGAATTCACACGCGAGTTAAGGAGATTATTATTGATTTACACCACCCGAGTCAGATTATTATTATGTGTTGAATTCCATGTTTACTGATTTAGCACTCATAAATATTCCTAACGCACTCAATTGCGGTTGTTTGTTTTTAGTGCTATTAATTCTATATAACGTGTCAAGAACTATGACACTAAGAAGTGTTTATTCCCTCTGTCAGACTCGTAATTCTGTTTATAATTCTACGTATATTCTTTCAAGGATTGATTTGGCACAGGATAGGCCCTTAACTGACAGGTGTCTTAGTGTGTCCCTTGTTTTCATGACACGTGTTACAATCAGTTATGTGCTTTTTATATCTGTAAGCATTGTAGGCAGTTAAAACAGTGATTTGGCTTTCTGTGACATAGTAGGGAAACCTGGGATGACGGAATGCAACCAGTTTATGACGATTGGTATGAAAGAGAGTTATACTACTACTGGTCGTTAGTCATCTGCTGTGTTCTTCGGGTTTCCTCGTCACGGACCTACATATAATATTACATTTGATTACATTATTCGATACACATACTTTAAATATACTTTTGCTTTAGGGTTTCTGCTCGAAGTGTTTATTGTTTTTGCTTAGCCGCGACCCTGTTTCCATTCGAAGTGTTTATTGTTTGTGTTTATTGCTGCGACTCTGTTTCCGTTCGAAGTGTTTATTGTTTGGGTTATGTCTGTTGACTCTTGCTTTGTTCAGTTTGTAACAGTTCTGCGCTCCAACCCAGATATTCAATGCTCGCGATCTCTTGGGTTAAGGAATTTTCTTGTTAGATTACGTTTTAACAATAGGCAACGGATGTTTTCTATATTTTTTAGTCTAATTAATGGTTCTTTGCAGTATGGTGCGGGATTGCGGGATAATGCGTCAGCTATGATAATTGCTTTCCCAGGTAGATATCTTATCTTGGCTCCAAAGACCTGAATGATCATTTGTCACCGAGTTCCCTTTGGACTGTGATTAAAGCCTTTGAAAAACTCGGTAAAGGACTCATGTTCAGTAAAGACTTTATCAGGATAGCCATAGATTTTGAACTTAAAATGTACTATTACTGTATATTTACTTTCAGAGGGCTTTAGTTTACGTGAATAAAAAGCTATAGGAAAGAACTGTTTATCATATTACTGAAGTAGTACCCCTCTTACCCCTTGGTCTGAGGCGTCTGTTGCAATAAAAAAAAAAATTCCTTATTTAAATCAGGGATTTTTAAGTTAGGTGAGCTGCATTATTCCGCTTTTAAGATATCGAACGCCTGTTGATGCTTTTTAGATCATACTAAAAATCTACGCCCTTCTTCGTAAGATCTGTTAAAGGAGATGTCATGATTGAAGAGTTACATATTTACATACGATTGTAATACCCACTACAGCGCCAAAGTGCTGTATCCCCCCTTTACGTTAATAGGTACCGGAAAGTTATGAATAGCCGACACCTTACCATGGACTACTTTAAGACCTTGACTAGACACATAAAACCTAGATAAACATGTTCGGTTTTAAAAACTCACATTTAGATATTTTACTCTGAGACTAGCTCTAGTTTATGTGAATGTACTTCTAAGGTATTAGAAAAGATTACAAGATCATCCATATAGGCATGTAGGTTATCCCCTAAAAGTCTCCAAACACTATATTGTAATTGGGGCGCAACGTAAGCCGGAGGCATACGTAAAAATTGATAATGTCCCTGAGTGTGCTGAAAACGGAGTATGATGTACAATCACTTAGGTAATGGTATCTGGTAAAAGCTTTTAAGTAAGTCCAAGCTGGTGAAAAATTTATTCTAACCTAACAGAGATAAGATGTTGTCGGTACATGGCACTGGAAACTATCGGGAGTCGTTTCCTTGTTTAAGCGACAGAAATCTACGCAGATACGCCAAGTCCGATTTTTTATGGCATGACGTTTGAGGGAAAAATTATATGGGCTTATTTGATTTCCTAATGGCTCCTATTACTAACATTTTTCAACTGCGTCATTTACCTCTATTTTGAAATTTCAGTGAGAGTCTATACGAAGGTACGTATATAGCTTTATGTTTGTCCTTAGACCGTATTTTGTGTTAAATTACATCCGTTTTTCCCAGAGATCACTCGCTAGTGGAGAAACTTCCTGGTATTCAGATAAAAGATAAAAAAAAAGTTTCTGCTGAATCACCTCTGCTTGAATAACTTTACGGATATTACTTTAGATAGAGTATAAGGGAGATTCATCTACGACTGATTGGGCGTGATTAAAAATTAGCAACAATAAAAAATGCGATATTTATAACTCTGTATCCACGATATGTATACGTTTGTGGATCTCTAGATTTAACTTGTTGCTGCTAGTCAAACCGTGTCTAGGGCTTTGTTCGCGGAAATCATATATTTCAGAGTGTCGGGAAGGATTAAAATTTCATTTCCCAGCAAAGTCTTTTTACACGCACTAAGACATTCGAGGGTGCATGCTTCTCGAGATTTTGCGTGCAAAGTGCGACTGCGGTTGGCTGGGGGGGGAGAATTCTGTTGGGTCATTTGAACAATGTTACGATTTATGAGACAAATGTATAGTTCCTTTTCATTTATAAGTTATTATTTGATTAACTGTCTCATTTTTGTTCAAACGGATTTTAATATGTTTGAAGGTTTATAGGATTTTCCTTTGATAAACACGCCTTATTTTGCAGGATGTAAGATAATATTTTGTATACCCCTAGATGGATCTTACAATTACACTAGATACAGATCAATGTTTTTTATAACTATAGAGGTATCTGTAAGCGCTCACTTATCCGGACTTCTCATTAGGGAAGTTCGAACAACAGACGTGAGTCCGTAAATACAGGATATTACGTGTACTAAAGAAATAAAACAAGATATTTTAATTTTTTACGGCGCGTACAGTTGGCTTAATCCACCACTACTTATAAATACCTTTATTGTATTAAAATTACTAGAACCTGCTCTGATTACTTGATACGGTCGTGTGATTCATAGGAAAAATCCTTTTTAATTCAAAAGGTTATTGGACATAAAAATAAAAGGATATGGCATAATTGATCCAACATCACTTTTCCCCACTCTGCTAGAGTCGCTTAGTGTGTGGAATTTTCTATGCTTTGAACACTTCGGCAAATCTGACTGACCTTGACCGCTTGACTAGGTGACACAGTAACCGAGTTTGCTTGTTTGATTCTGAAAGGGCTACTGTTTCTATTCTTTTTTTGTAATAATTAGGATCCTTCTCTTTATTACCATCGGCAACAACGTTATTGTGTTTTTTAGCATTATGTTGATGGTTACGTATAAAGCAATGAAGACGAAATAGTAGGAACTGAGCGATACATATTAAGACAAGTTATCTCTATTGCATTCAATATTAACTGTTTGTACTTCATTCTTTGCTAAAATTTGAAATAGTGAGGGATCCTGGTCAGCGCATTTATTTAGCCTAATGAAAGTTTTTTACAGACATGTTATTCTTGCAATCCAGCCATATTTTTAAAGTTAAGTTGAGTCATTGAGGTTCGATATTTTATATAACTCAAAAAACTCAAGGCTAAAACTGCGATCGGGACTTTGACAAAGGAGCATTTATTGTCATGACCCGAAAATAGTGTTACCTCTAATTTATATAGATTTGTCCGGGTGTTCCACTTGTTTTTGTGTGTTTTCTAATCACTACGGTGCTTAACGACCTATCCATGCATCTGTATAAATACAGACGTCCACTGCGTAAACGCATATTCACTGTTTAATATGATTTGTTACGTAAGGGATTAATAATCACCCAAAATGATAAAATTAACATAGTATATGATTATGATATTTCAGTAGAACTTCTGAAACAGACACTCAAAGATAAAAAAACTCGCAGTAGCGAAATCTCAATGATGTAGATAATTTCTGTAAAAAAGTAAGATTAGAATGTCTCGTAACTTCAGCCACAGGAATAACGAAATTCGACCTGCAAAGGAAACACTCAAAGTTACTCCAAATGAATAAAAAAT
>NC_061101.1:57294334-57314334 GCF_015104395.2 Macrobrachium nipponense | reverse complement strand
AGCAGTGGGAGAGCACAAGGGCAAACCCAGGGTTCAGAACAAGGGCCTATTAGTGTCTGAGGCTCTGAGCAAAAGGCGCCTACGTCGAGTGATGAAGCCATGAAGAATGACTGGAGAGAGAAACGAAAAGGTCTTTTCAACAGAGCTCCTTTGTGGTTAGACTTGGCGCCTTTCACAAGTGTACATATGATGATTGTGATGCCGATAGTTGGTTTTTGGTCTAAAAAGATCCCGAAATTGGTGGAAAACTACGCCGACCAATACATCATCAGCAACATCACGAGTGCATATTAGCATAAGTCTGCCCGGTACTTTTCCTTCAACATTCCCTCCACGCCTTCATCTCGACTTTTACTATAAATTGAAGGCTACCTAGACAAATAAATGAATGAATCGATAAATATACAATAGCGACACTAATAGCAGGTGCGCGTGTAAGCCGACAGATGATCACGATAAAAGGTCCAAATGAGGCCGCAGACCCTCTGTTTCTGTGGAGGTCACTTACAAATCAATATAGCTTCCGGTTAAAAAAAAATAAATAAATAAATAAAAGTTGGACAGCACGGGCTCTTTTTCACAAGAACAGCCTGTAAAAACCAGGCTTAATCCTAAGCCTACGTAGTATAAACTTTCAAACATCAATGTCTCGCTTTTTCAAGTTTCTTTTTATGAAAGCAATATGTACAGAAATATTGCTCGTGTGTGTGTGTGCTTGTGTCCTGTACAGATGGGAGGTCGAACGACCCCTCCCCCATTTTCTGGAAGTCCATAGTGTCAAGTATTTCATCTTGTATACACCTATATATGCAATGACATTTCTAGAAGAAAAGGTGCAGTAAAAAAAAAAAAAAAAGAAGACCGCCCCCACCCACCCCATAAAAATCTGGGTACGGGCCGAGAGAGAGAGAGAGAGAGAGAGAGAATTCTTAAAGGATTGTAGTTCATTCTAAATTAGTCTGACCTGGTTTCATGAGAATTTGCTTTTCAACAGTCAAAATTTAAAATGAAATTTGGTTTCTTAAGTGCTCAAGTTAGTATTAGATTAGTCCTCGATATCAGCCGATATGATTGGCCTTATGCCAACCCGGGTTTTGATTCTTCAAGCAGTATGTAAACATCACTTAATGATCGAAATTTGAAAAAAGCTCTGTGTTTGGTTAGATCAAAACGGAAATTATAAGCGCCTCATTGGCGTGGTTGGTATGGTATTGGCGTCCCACCTCGGTGGTCGCGGGTTCGATTCTCGGCCATTCCACTGAGGAGTGAGAGATGTGTATTTCTGGTGATAGAAGTTCGCTCTCGACGCGGTTCGGAAGTCACGTAAAGCCGTTGGTCCCGTTGCTGAATAACCACTGGTTCCATCAACGTAAAAGCGCCATACAAACAAACAAAAACAGAAATTGCGTTGCTCCTTAGACTCTCTGAAGAAGGGGCCGAAATCAGTCAGGTAGGTTAAGGCCTGTCCACACCACCGGGCCTGATCGGCGGACCTCCCCTCTAAAGGCCTGTCCACACGAGCAGGCCTGATTGGCGTGCTCCGGGGTTGACGGGCAAATTCTGGCGGGCTTACCTGTGAATGTTGTCCACATGGGTGAAGCGATGGACAGGTGCCCGACGATGCCAGTAGTGTGTTCAGTGTGGTACGATAAACATGGTGCCTACTGCAAAGAAAGAGGAAAGATATTGTGTAGCATGATAATTGCTTTGCGCGAGATGAAAAAGAAGAAAAAGAAGAGAATATGGTACAAAGAACGGCTCAGTAAAAGAAATGTATATGGTTAACGTACGTCTGCCAGGGCGAAGCTCAAGCCGTCGGGCACCACCATTGGTGATTTTGCTACTAGACCCAATCTAAGAAGTGTAACGTAAGTTAGGATACTAACCAAACCAACCTAACCTAGCAGATGTTACCTTACTGGGGTGGGGGGGGGGGGTGGGGGCGGTGGGGGCTGGCGGATAGAACATGTTACCTGACCAGGGGGAGCTCCGCCTCCCATACATAAAAACAGTCTTAGAAGTGTAACATATAAGGTTAACGATTCTTACCTAAACCTAGGTTAAATGTATGACCAAGATCGGGGGGGGGGGGGGGGGTCCCATCCCCACTTGAGAAAGATGATATAATATGAGAGTAAATATAATAAGTAAAATGTTATGGATCAGAAAGGCAAGTAAAGGTGAATATAAAAAAAAGGGGAGAAAAAATGCATGTGTAATTTGGAATGTCTAAAATGTAAAAATGTAATACCATCAATTTTCACGTCATTGACAGAAAGGTCTCGAAACGTCCTAATACCTCCTTCTAGTCCCACCCTCAGGAGACTTTCAGGGGCATGTCCTCAATTGTAACGTAATATTGTAAGATATATATGGGGCAACTTTATGAAGTGAGAACAAGTCAGTGCACACATACAATACTATGATATACAGAACTTTAATAAAAGCTTGAAATAATATTACACAATTACAAAACAAATGAGGAAAAGGAATCCCCCCAAAACCTCCTGCCGCAATGTAGGGTTAATAATGCAACATGACTGGTTAAATAAGTGTACCCCCCACCAAAACCCCCATCATTTATCTCATTAGGAAGTTTGTGTACGAAAACAAAGCTCCCTTATATTCACGGCGCATGCGCCCTAGGATTGGCGCATGCGTAGTAGGATTCGGCATCGTAATAGCAGTAGTAATCAGTGGATTTGGGGTATGTAACGGCTCCATTATCGGTTTATTAATAGCTTTGTTTCAGCTTCTATTTGGGTTTCAAATGTCATAAATAAGAGGAAATAACACAATAACACGGCAGAACTTCCCCCAGTGTTTCAACCCCACCCAAAACCCGCATTCCCATCGGTCCCCCCACCTTCGTAGGATAGAGTTTGAACGGCATAATTCTTCCCAAGGGTTTTTACCCCCCAGAGCCCCGCCTTTCCCATTCGGTCCCCCGTTACCGTAGGATAGAGTTCAAAGGTAAATCACAGCTTAATTACAGCCGGCCGAAAAAAATGTTACTTTAAATTCTTGTTCAGTAGGTAAAACTGTATAGGAAAACGTCACCGGCATAGTCTAGTTCGCCGCGGTACAACGGCTTAGATCTACCAATGTTAATTAGTACTGAATAAAATTTAAGTTCTTTATGAAACTTAAAAGATATAACCTCAGGAATGCGGTAGCTCATTTATGAATAATATGGATGGTAAATGTCTTAATGAAATATAATAGAACTTACCTGAAATATAAGTTATAACCTGCAGCACTGGATAACAAGGTTAAATTATAGTACAGAAAAAAAAAAATTTAAGGTACAGAAATAAGAGTTAAAAAGAAAAGTAAAGTTATCAATATAGAGCGAGCTATTACCTGTGGTACTGAATAACGCTAAATTATAGTAAAAGCTAACAATACTAAAAAACGATAATGTAAAATGAAGTTTCTAACTCAAAATACCGAATAACAAGCTGAATTAAAATATCGAATAAGAGCTTGTATTTTAAGTAAAACCACCACAAGAAAATTAAACGAAACTTGCCGTCAACAAAGATAAAGCCTACAGAGCCCCAACTCAATAACTTCAACGCACGATACACCACATATCCACGGAGATTAGTCTTACCGAACTATATCAAAAGACACGAATTTCTCTTCTAACGCCAAGAAACCATTCTACACATCGACCGCTACCACACTCAAATACAGAAAAGAATACTTTGGAACATAGTAGATTCTGACAAGCGCCAAGTGAGCTTTCGTCTGGTGTGGTTTGGCTGAAGCAAGGACCACAAGAGAGTCAAACAAGGATCGTTCAGACGGGCGACAACACACGTCTTCTGTTTTTGTTATATCGCGACTGAATGGACTTGCCTGATGCTATATCGTCGGATATTTGATTTTTCGTTTAGTAATTCACAGTTCTTCGATAACAAAGAAATAATAGAGAAAATGATTGGAAGCCCGAAAAATTAGTGAAAGTTTTAGTCGTACAGCATCTATGAAAACGAAAAAGTTTCCTTTTAATGCTTATTACAGAACTAAATATTACTAAAGGATGGGGTTCCCCCGTACGTTATTCTTCATTCAGTCTATTCTTTTTACTTGCTGTTTCCTATCTGGTCCCATTTTGCCAAAGGAATTCCGTGGGACCCCAAGATTCTTCGACATCATCGCATGTTAGCTAAGACATTCGAAGAATCGTGCGGGGTTCTCTGAATTAACTGTCAAATCCACACTATTATCACACTCAGAAAATAAACCTTTAATTTTCGTATAGGAAAACTCTGTTTTCATTCCTTTCGATGCCAATATCGGGGCAGTAAATCTGAAGGCACTAAAGACCAACATTTGAAGTCATCTTGGGTCAGGTTATTTGATGCCAACTGTAGTTTGTTTAGTGTTGATTCGTCACTAAAGTATTAAATGGATGTGACTGACCAAGAGCGTCTCTCTCAATTAGACATTAAAAGCGCCTCAGTGGCGTGGTCGGTATGGTGTTTGCGTACCACCTCGGTGGCCGCGAGTTCGATTCTTGGGCATCCCACTGAGGGGTTAGAGATGTGTATTTTCTGGTGATAGAAGTTCACTCTCGATATGGTTCTGAAGTCACGTAAAGCCGTTGGTCCCGTTGCTGAATAACCACTGGTTCCATGCAACGTAAAAACACCATAAAAAAAATCAACTATACATTAATGACAGATGTAAAACGGTGCTTTAAGGCATCAATTTCACCACGATCTTATGAAAAAAAAGGCATCCGAAACAAAAGAAATTAGGGGTTAAGTCATATGCTACATTATAAAAGCGTGTTGGAAAAAAAAAGAAGGATGTCGAGAATAAGACAATAAATAATATCACTGCGTCCACATTCAGAAATCAAAATTCCAGTATGATTTTTTATTGTGCATAGAATAAATAAGGACTATGCGGCAGACTTTCAAGTTTCAAACGTCTAAATGAGGTTACAGAGGAGTCCAAACAGCAATATCATCCGTAGGGTAATTAAAGTGGTTTTCAATTACCTTCACAGAACATTTTCAGACATTAGCTTCATCAAACTTTACGTTTTACATCAATAAAGAATTGTAATGAAAGGAAACAATTCAGAATGTTGTTGTTTACATCTACGCCATATTTTATTTAATAACTATTTTTGTTTCCTCCATCGCACTAGGACTTGTCCTCCGCAAACCATTTCCGCTGGTTTGTGTGTTTGGGAAAATCAACGAACAGCCTTTCCAGCCACGGGTATGTATCTCATAGCCTGGAATGTTTATATATATATATATATATATATATATATATATATATATATCTATATATATATATATATATATATATATATATATATGCGTGTGTGTGTGTGTGTGTATATATATATATATAATATATATATATATATATATATATATATATATATATATATATAGATATATATATATATATATAATATATATATATATATATATATATATATATATATATATATATATATATATTATTACATTATTATTATTATTATTATTATTATTATTATTAATTATTATTATTATTATTATTATTATATGTTGCTATTTTTAATAATACATATTTTCCTATCTTGAATGTATGAAATGTTATATATATAGAGTTTTGCAACATTTTTTCAGATTCCTTAGTAGCTTAGAGTTATAGGATGTCTTAAAATGTGTGTTCAGATTTCGTATAACATAATGTAAAAGAATATATATAACGTAGAATGAAAAGAGAGAGAGAGAGATCTTTGTCCATTCCAAATAGAAATTGTTTTGGTATCTTTTCATCGCCTTGAGATTGGGGACCTCAAAGTCTCCGTTTGTTTATCATAACATGTCAATTGCTGCTCAAGTATGCTTCGTCGAGTACATGTCTTTGTTGAGCAGACTGGTTTCATACGTGTACGTCTTTGTCGATAACCACTTGCAGACTTCCTGATTTTTCTGTAAAGTTGCATCATATTAGAAGCTTCTAGAAAGATTGCATCATCTTTCTCATGCCCAAAACGTTTTGTGCCAGATCCACTGTACAGTTTCCATAAGAAAGCTTTCATTCAGACTTAAATCCTCAAAGTGTTCAGACATCTCTCTCCTCTCCTCTCTCTCTCTCTCTCTCTCTCTCTCTCTCTCTCTCTCTCTCGCACGCCACTTTTAAGTTCATATCAACGTAACATAAAGATTTATACTTAGACAATGGTCACTCGTAACTCGTAAATTTCAGATTTGATATTTCTTAGAGTTTGTTTAGTATTATTTAGTGCCTTTTGTGGAATCTGAACAAACATTGTACAAGTGTGTAACGGCACCTTTTGAAATATTGTGAATGGTGAAATTGTGAAACAAGCTGCAGCAGAAAGAAATTGGTACCAAGGTAAACATGTTATTTTATGTTTATTAGTTGCAACTCATAATTACAGTGGTTTAGAGGACTAATAGTTACAATAATTTGAAGAACGCTTTTAACTTTTACACATTGCACATTTTTGTGTTTTGTGTTTGTTTCATTTGAAGTGCATTTGTCCATTTTTTTATTGAAGTGTTTATTTTTGGTGCATTTATCCATTTTCTTATTGAAGTGTGTGTTTTATTTTATGTTCGTGTGATTAGTACTATTTGCAATTTTGGTATTTTCCACATTTTTCCGTGTTTTCATTTGCATTCACAATTTAATTACTTAGTTATTTTCATTACTTAATCGTTGCACATTTAATTGGATTTATTTAACTTGTGATTTAATTTGCGTTTACTTAGAATTCTTTTCAAGTTTTATTGTTGTTTAGCACTTGTGAATTAATTCCAAATTTTAATTATTGCCTAACACTTTTGAATTTTGATTGAATTAATCTTCTTGAATTTTGTGACAAATTAATTCTGATTTAATTTTACTATTAATTGATTCAAGAATTAATCAAACTTTGCTTTGTTTTCAAGTAACAGTAATTTTCCCTGATATTGTGAATTTCACTTATAAATTTTGAGTTTGATGATAAATTTTTGTATTTAAAATTTTTATAAGTGTTTTCTTGTACACCAGTGTATAAATATGTTAGGTAGAAACATAGAGTGGTAATTAAGCTGTTTTCCTTGAATTTACTTGAAGTGACTTAGAACCAGGGAATTACTTAGACTTCTGAAATCAGGGAAATACTTAGACTTTTTTAAAGTTGGTTGATCGAGTGATGCCCTTTGGTTAATTTAATTACTTACAAGATTACTTCAACGCCTGTTTTGATGAACTAGTCTGAGTTTTCTGCAATACTGGTAAGTTGTTTAAGGGATCACTGTTGCCTTTAGAGTTTTTCAGTCGTTTAGTACCTTTGATGAAGGTTCAGGTATCTGGCTGTTGTGAGGTAACAATTAATGAATGGTAAGTGTAGTAACCAGATACTTGGCACTTTGTCACAATATATACATTCATAATTACAATTAAATTTGCTAGAAAGAGATTATCGTTAAGGCCTTGTTTCCTAGTGTGGACGGGCCTTTAGTATAAGGTCCCTCGGCTGAACACTGCACTCCTGACAAATGATAGACAAACGAGATTTAACAATGTTAACAACGATGGTATTGTTATGATTATAAAGAAAACTCATAATCACATGAGTCAATAAAATGGGAAGTAAATCCACAGTAGAAGCAAGTGATTCAAGAACCGAACCGCTACTTTGAAGATCTAGGTGATTAGCTGGTTTGCCATCAGAGAATGAATGTAAAGCATGAAGAGCCAACTACCCATCTTCAAACAACAACCATATCCTATGTAAACACAAGTCAAAAACGAAGTTTCTATGTCGTCAACTTTTGTAATCCTAGTCAGACTGACAAGAGAAAGCGCCTCAGTGGCGTGGTTGGTATAGTCTTTGCTTGTCACCTCGGTGACCGCGTGTTCGATTCTCGGGCATTTCACTGAGGGGTTAGAGATGAATGTATTCTGGTGATAGAAGTTCGCTCTGGACGTGGTTCGGAAGTCACGTAAAGCCGTGGTGCCGTTTGCTGAATAACCACTGGGTTCCATGCAAGGTAAAAACACCATACAAACAAACAAACAGACTAGGAGAACCGTGGAGGTCGTCGGAAAAACAAAATCAAACAGGCACACTACTGTGGATTTACTTTCCCAATGTTATGATTATAAAAACTGCGAAAAAAACCCAAGTTGTACTACATACATGAATACATACACGCACTTCAAGAACTATTAAGTATGAATATTTTCATAAATAGATTAAATTCCTGGAACATACATTTATACATGAAAATATACACACGCCTTCAACAAGAACAGTATGCATGAATATTTTCATGCATTCATTGAATTCCTTGGCCATGCATTCATACATGGAAGAACTATATATATGAATATTTTCATGCATAAATTGAACTTCATTGTGCATACTTGATAACATGCCCACACTTGAATAACAGTATGCATGAATGAATCTCATGCATAAATTGAATTCATTGTCACTTCAAGAACTATAAGTATGAATATTTTCATGCATAAAGTGAATTCGTTTGCCCATACATTCTTACATGAATACATACTACACGCCCTTCAAGAACTAACTAAAAAAATTTCATGTGGAAATAAATAATTATATGTATACGATTCTTCAAATAACTGAACAACTGAGGAGGAACCTGACAATGGTCACCAAATTACTCGATTGGATAAGCGGTTTTAAAATCATGTTGCAGTGATATTTCCTTCAAATATATTCAGTTTAATCAAAATAATTTCTATATAAGAAGAGTTGTGATCTGCTCGTTCAACGTGAAGACGCGAATGCTTCACTTAAAAGGAATGTGAAGAACTAAGAGCAATTAGAGAGTAATTTGCTAAAATATATATATATATATATATATATATATATATATATATATATATATATATATATAAATTGATAAATAAATAAAAAATAAAAAATTGTGATACTACTGTAAAATTGAGAAGCTTAAGCAAATGACAAAGATCAATATAATCTAAGTAATTTCACTTTTATCAAAATCATATCATCAAGGGTTGAGGAAAATAGGGAAAATTAGTTTTTTATGCTTCAAATATAGTAAAGGTTAAATTCATGTATGTATATATGTCTCCGAGGAATATCCAATGCGAAATCCAGCAGTCTTCCACATGATGTCATACCGTCCGTGAAGACTTTCGGCCCTTCGCCTGAAGCATCCAATTTTCTTTTTCGTAAACGATAGTAACGAGACAAATGAGATAATAAATATTATTCTTGTATAAAAGTCGGTAGGAAGGAAAAATTAAATAAACTTCGGTGGTTTTCGGCCTAATTATAGAAATATAGTGTCGAACGGTGATAAAGTACGTGACTTATTTGTGGTACTAACGTGTTCTTTGTCTCTTGGTGCTCAAGTTGAAAATATTGCAAAGGTTACTGCACATCATCTTAGAAATATGTCCTTTGTTTTATATATAATATATCTCGGAGAATGTTCCATAACAATCTTGATTAACTGTGTCGTAAACTGGGTGAAGAACTGCAGAAAAGTCTGCCTAAGATGCGACTAAACGCTAAATAGAGCTCCAAGACTAATAAATGGTTGTTGCACCGCATGACAAGAGTAAGCTTGCATTGTTTGAGTTGCAGTGGTTCCCCATCAAAGCTAGAATGTATAAAGTATTTGAAATGATTCATCAAGCTGTCATGATTGAGTGTCCAAAATATCTGAATGACTTGCTGCATGTAATACATCCGTGCATGGAGTCAACAAAAGAATATTGTACAGATGGACTCAAGTTATTTGAATAAAAGACTCCGACAATGTGTCTGATCTGTTATGTATGTGATGAGTTGAGTCTGCAGGTAAAAGCAGTGAGCAGTATATATATATATATATATATATATATATATATATATATATATATATATATATATATATATATATATATATATATATATCTATGTATATATACCACCCTTCTTTACCGCGTGACAATACGTCATACACCGAAGAATATTAATTCTCTAGTATTGTCAATTATTGAGGAAAGATTTCTGTTATGATACCCAGAGGCTAATAATTCTGCCAAGAACCGAGAAGTCATAAAACGAAGAATCAGTCAATTAACGCGAAAGAATCAACAAATTCTTTTATTTAAAGTTTCGCCTTCAACAAAGCCAAGGACGGTGTAGTACTCTTCCGTACGAATCGTTCAAGTTTCTAGAAAGGTGATCCATTAGTCCTTGATGGATGACGCCAACAGCACTGGGTTCTCTGAAAGGATTTATATTCTATTTAGTTATCCGTCGACTTTGCAAGATTGTAGGATCGAAGTGTTTTCGTCGGTTCATCGTTTACCCGAACATTTTTTCAGTAATTCCGTACTAGTTGATCATTTGTTTTGGAGTTCAGTCGCGTGATGGATGATTTACGTCGAGTTGTGGCGATTCTCCCAGGCTCTGCAAAGGCACCCAAGTTACATTACGTTCATGTTATAGTTTAACACTGGGACTTTTTCGTTGATTCAGTTATGTTTTTTCCCATTATGTCAAGGGTTCATTGGTCTGGTTGGTTGTTTGTAATAGCATGTTGCTACAGATTTGGGCTTGGAACAGCCTTTTAAATCTTGTTTTATAATTTGGTTAGACTAAATTGGTGGTTTTTAAGTATATCATGTCATGTATCCTCAAATTTTTTAGAAGATTAATATCAAACTTACTGTAATTTTGTGGGACAGCTTTGAATACCTGGTCTGAAATGTCATTCTTTTAGCTTTGGTCCTTTATTTAGCATTACTTTATCCTGTTTTTCAATTAGTCTATGAAACTATAGTAGTTGCATTTACACCTGCAGTACGAATGTAGCTTTCAGGATCAGGGATCTGACAGTCAGTTTAGCTTAATATTTAATTTACAATTTACTTGGGCGCCTCAGTGGCGTGATCGGTATGGTCTTGGCCTGCCACCTCCGTGCCGTGAATTATATTCCTGGGCATTCCACAGAGGGGTTAGGAGGGATGTATTTAGTGGTGATAGAAATTCACCCTCAACGTGGTTCGGAAGTCACGATAAGCCGTTGGTCCCGTTGCTGAATAACCATTGGTTCCATGCAACGTGAAAACAACATACAAACACAAATACAATTTACTTGGTAATGCAGTAACTTTCGTGTAAAGTTACCTTTTTTTAAACCTTTAAATATACCTTGTATATGATGAAAATGACTAGTTAATTTATAAGAACAAATCCATACCTGCTAAAATTTTAACTTTAAACTACTTCCAGATATGTGACATCTATACCATTTCATAAAGTAAACTTCGCTTGAGAAAGGTCAGATCTCCCGCCTGAAGTTTCCCGTACTACTCAAAAACTACCAGTGTTTGACTTAACAAGGTGATGTATTTTGTCATTTGTACGTAGGTTTACAAAGTGAATTTTTTTTTACCTCCACCCCTGCAGGGGCGGTGCCCCTGCATGGGGTGGAGGAGCCCCTCGTGCCTTGTCCGATAGGTCGAAAGACCTATCGGGCAAGGTATGAGGGGTTAACAAATTTGTTATTTTCAGTATCAAACGCACTAATCTTTAGTATTAGCGTACTTTGATTTTAGACTTTTAGAGATTTAAATCAACGTAACTTTTATTTTGAGCACTTAAGTTATTAAAGAATCTTTGTTATCATAGGCTTTTAAAACTTATTTTGCAATTTTTTGATAACAGGACAATAGTTAACGTAATCTACATTCTTGAGATTTTAGTAAATGTTATACTTTATGAAGGTTCATTATATTCGTATCCTTTTAAGATCCCAATTTCCAAATTCTGAAATGTTTAAATTTTTTTCTCTTAATGTGGTTCAACTTTTGGTATTTTCAACACATAGTAGCTTTAATTAATGTATTGCTTTTAAAATTTTAATTCTATATTAATTTTAATTACTTAATCTTAACGTAAGTTATAGTTAATGTTTTGACTTTTTTACTCTAAACTATTCCTAATCATACAGTGAAGAAGCCTTTTATTTCACTTAGTGCAATACATTCACTATTTTATTAAATCTGCGAGTGATGCCAGGCGGTGCTATTGTCTAAACTTGGCAATTTGACATTGTCATTTTGCTATAAACAAGTGAAGTTCGATACGTCGTTTCTCTGGGTGGTCATTTCAATTCGGAGCTTTTTGGGTTTGTTTGGTAACATCTGGGGTTTATTTTCTTGTCTGTCAGTTTTTTTTTTTTTTTTTTTCTAAACTGAAGTAAATTTGGATCCATCGTGAAGGCTTAGGTTCCTTCAAGCTAACTTTTATATTTTACTAACCAAATTAATCTTTTATGTAAGTGTGTGTATACCTACAAAAGAACATTTCTGCCTTGGTATTTTTTCTGCTTTGCAGGTTGTGCATTTGAGTAGTTGGGACTCCCGTTATTAAAGAACTCTGGTGTTCATTGCTTTTACAACACTTATTTTGAGGTGAGGCAGGAGCCTGGAGTTACTGATTTAGTGCACTTTTATGCCAAAAGTTTTTCTGGCTTTGAAAAGGTGTAAACAGTTTTTTTTGTTTTTTTTTTTTAAATATACAATAAAGATATCTAAATATGGAACGTCCTTAAGTTTTCTAGCCATCAATTCCGAAAAGAGTAATAATAATAGTTTACTTTGACCGTATGGAGTCTTAAAATCCACAGTACTTTAACAAAAACACTTATGAAGTGGTTTGATGTAACCTGGAAGACAATAGGTAAAGCCTAATGTTCCATCGGGTGGTAATGTTCCAGGAAAGAATTATGGTATTTTACTCCTAATACATAAATTAACTAGTTTAAGAAGTTTTCTGTTAAAACTTAATAATTACCAAAGCAAATTATTTCAACCTTCGATATTAACAAACTGGTTAAGAATTTATTGAAAGACTCCATAAATAGTAGTCAAAACTTAAGCAGTTGACAAGCAGCTGACAAAGCACTCGCTAAGTCTCAACCTAAAGCAGCCTAATTATACTACGCTTAAATGTCCGGGGACTTGTTCTGGCCCTAAAACCAATATGGCATTGTATTTTCCATACCTAGTTACTCGTTGGACGGTTATAAGTTCTATATTTAACAGTGAAGCAACTTCGAGGCAGTTTTCATATCTGTTGGTTGTTAGTCTGGGTAATCGCGGACGCGATCTCACGCTAAACCAGGGGTGTCAAACTCATGGCCCGCGGACCAAATGTGGCCCACGGGATGGTCTTCAGTGGTCCGCGAGGTACCAAGAGACTTTTTAAAACTCAGTACTATAACTGTTAAAACAGGAAATCTAACTTGATTACTAGAGTTGAAACGATACGTAAGTTTTACCTTAAATTCTTATGACCGTTTATTAATTTTTCATATAATTGCTGGCAATAAGGCTTTTATTGCAAATCTTAATAAATGAAGCTTAATAAGTAATCACCAAATCTTTGATGGCCCTAGAGACCATGACCAAGTGCATAATTGGCCCTCGAAAGGATTTGAGTTTGAGTTTTTTTTTTTTTTTTAAACAAAACATAAGTGAAATCCAGGGGCTGAGTAGTCTTCACTATTTTGACTTTAATGCCACATTAAGGCCCGTCCACACGGTGGAGCTTAGCTCTACGAACTGTTCGGTAAAGGCCTGTCCACACGAGCGGGCTTGATCGGCGTGCTCCGGGGTTGACGGGCAAATTCTGGCGGGCTTTACCCGTGAATGTTGTCCACACGGGTGAGGCGATGGAGAGGTGGGCGTGCCCGACGATGCCAGTCGAGTGTTCAGTCCAGTACGATAAACATGGTGCTTACCGCAAAGAAGAAGATAGTGTAGTATATACGGTAATTGCTTTGTGATGAAAAAGAAGAGAATATGGTGCAAAGAATGGTTCAGTAAAAGAAATGTATACGGTTAACGTACGTCTGCCAGGGTCGAAGCTCAAGCCCATCGGGCACCACCATGGTGATTTTGCTACAAAAAACCATCGGGCAATTTGGCGCTTTACCGTCAAGTGTGGCCGTTAGAGGGGAGGTCCGCCGATCAGGCCTGATCGTGTGACAGGCCTTAAGAAGGGTCTGATTATTACCGCCTCTGACGTCACATAGAACAAGTTCGTCGGGCAAAGCTCTATATGACCATCTACCTGTTTGATCAGTAGTACGTGATATTGATAGACAAACTGAATGAGCACTGAAAAAAGTTTTAAGAGCATTTTTCACAACTTGAGTTTAGCATTATGAAGTAAAACTGTAATTGGCCTTTTAACTGTTAAAAGAAGTGTTGCAGAATGATCATGAATTACAAAAATATGGAAGTTAAGTTTCTGGGGTGCAGTTTCTTGAACAGGTAATGCTGTTATGACTGATGGTAGTACTACCTCATTTCAGTTAAGTCAGTTCGTTCGTGTAATTTTTTTACTATGTCTTTTATCACTTTATTTTTTGTAATAGCAGCAAGATACTTTACCCGTTCCTTAAACATTAAAATGAAAATATTGATTTACCAAATGTTTTGACTTTTGAGTGAAGGTAAAAAAGTTTTTCTGTTAACTAGAAAGGCTTCCATCTACGCCTTGGTGATATTTGAAGTTAGGAAATGATCCGAGCTGCCTGGAAATAAGAAAGTATGAAAATGTCATGTAGATTTAGCGGTCATTTTTGGAAATAAACGATTTTAACGAAAAACTCCACTTCATGGATACGATACAGTACTAAGGAAACGAGCAGGTTCAGGTAATTCGTATTAGAATTTCGTAGTAGGTAATTTAACCTTTTATTTCTGTTTTAATCATTGCTGAGTAAACCTTACCTGTATGTGCGTGCATGTGTGCGTGTCTTTTGCTGTTAGTTTGTTTCACGCATCCTTTTGTCATTTGAGTCTCGTTCAGTGGTTTTATAATTCTCTTTCTTCCCTGGCGATGATATCCCTGTCACGGAATAACACTGGCTGTAGGTTTGCGTGTCAATAAGATTCCGGAAGGTTTTGTACTACCTGGAGAACAGAAACCAATATGAGCTTGATTAGGAAGTAACCTGAAAAGAGCTACTGGCCGCCGTCAGTTTCATGGAATACCTTCCGGTGCCGTGGAAGAGCCAAGTCGACAGTAGGCTAATTTATCCTCCAATGCATGTCTTTCCCGTTAGTTGCCAAGCAAGACTGAAAAGGCCACAGGTGTTTGATACAGCTGACTGTTGATGTAAATGTAGAAATAAACTAAAATGAGATCAAAATTACATAAAATGTTCAAAGTTATGTAATCAAATGTGCACATTCAGTGTTGAAATCTTTTGAACGAACACTCGAATAACAATATTTTTAAAATTGAAGTCATATGGAAATATGCACACAAAAAGTTAACGAGAAACAATCTTGTTTTGTCGAAAACTGTACATAGTTATCTGCAATGCAGCTGTGAAAGGTTACGCAGTGTAACTATGAAATGAAATGTACATTGTTCATCAAAAATTCAGGTAGGAAATGTGACCTTTCTTTAGCCGGACGCAGTAGTATGATTTCGTAGGATAAATAGAAATTGATAACCAACGAGATCGTATTTCATTGACTGACGTCGTCAAAGTTTGTTTTTGTGATATTTTTGTTTTCATAAGATACTGACATATACAAATTAACTAACAGCCTCTTAATTTCCGTAAACAAGTTCATATTCACCATGTGAAATCTCTTCAGTAAGACGAGAGTTTTAAACTAAAATGTAGTTTTAAATATACCAGACACGTCTGTTTGCATGTATTATAAGATTATGGAGAGGTTAGTTTAAAAACCTGACTATGTAAAATATTTCCAGAATTGTATATCTGTAAGAAGCAATGGCTGTTTGTATACACACGAAGAAGAACGTATTCCTCGCTTTTTTATTTAAATTCAGAGCCAGATCTAATTCTTTAATGTGTCAAGTATTCCAACGTTTTTGTTTGCCGCAGCTCCACGTCTGTAAGTGCGGTTTTTTATTAGTCCTTTTTTTTTTTCTTATTTTACAGGTATGGATTTATCCAGGAAGCAGTCCAGGACCCCAGGCCAATGAAGTCAAGCCGAATTTGATAGAGCTCACCAAGTTGAACCGTAAGTTGATATTCAATGTACAGTAGAATTTTCCTCGGTATAATTTGCCGCATAATTCTGTTTGGCCTCATTCGTCCAAAAATGGTAATTTTTTTCTCATGCCATTTTTAGCTTTATACATTGTGTTGAGCTTTTTTCATAAAAAGTATTTATTTTATTTTATTATACAACTACTTCCGTTCTTCTTCGAGAGACCAAGTCAATAACCTCCGATGGTACTAGTTTTAACCAATTCACTTATTCGGCATATGTGCTTGCCACATTTCCACGTAATAATAATAATGATAATAATATAATACAATAATATAATAACAAATAATACCAGTGTGGGCAGCGCAATCCTTAGAAACTGAAGTTAGGCTCATCTCGCCATTTAAAAACTACGAACATAATAACAACATTGTTGTGAATTAAGTTACCACGGCCATGGTGGTCTACATTAGCCATGATAATTATGAGATGGGTTAACAGTTTATTTTTGTTAGGCGCAACCTCGTGCAGCTAATGAAACTGCCAAACAGTACCATAAGGTCCGGTTGCGAAATTGAAAATTCCTTCCCCCACTTACTAATGAAACTCTTTCGCTCTTCGCGCTCTCTTTCCGAATTATTTTATTTTTTCTTTCTCCTTGTCTCGTTATTTCAGCTTTTTTCTCCCGCTTTCCTTGTTTTATCTTTCTTATGAATATAGATGTATCCGTGGAAGGACGAAAGTATTCGATCTTATCGTGTGGCAAAACTGGCATTCCTTGGGTCTATCAGCCACGTCACCCACCTTCGCTACGAATGTATAGGACCAATTATGCATAAAACTGAATACAATAGGATTTAATATTATAAATAAGGAATGAACCAGAAGAAGCTTGTGGTTACCACCTCAAATAACGTAAGTAAACTGACGATTTATTTATTTATTTATTTTTTTAATTTATTTTTTTTACGGAGGGTCGTTTGTAGATCACCGCAAATGTTGCTGCAATTCGCCAACTTTGTCTTTCTCGTCTGACTTTTTCGATCTTTCGTCTTTACGGAAGAGGGTCTGTCACCATCAAGGGATTTTAGATTTATAAATACATCAGTCAGGCTGCATATTTGCAGAAATGCTTTGCGTCGATCTTGCTGAACAGAGATTACTTAAGTCTGTTGATAGGTTATAACAACTCGATAGGAAACGCGAGTTCATGAATCCTGACTTCCTAAGCATTTGTTCCTTCATATTTTATTATCTAGGCATATTTTCCTAACTGTAGATTTGGCAATTTATATTCACGGTACGAACTTTCACAATCACTTTCTTATCGATCTCAGTATAAGGAGATTTTGCTATGCATACAAGAAAAACTTCCCCATCCTCTTCCATATAGCATATATATAATATATATATATATATATAATATATATATATATATATATATATATATATATATATATATATATATATATGTATATATATATATATATATATATATATATATATATATAGAGAGAGAGAGAGAGAGAGAGAGAGATGATAGACGAGATAGAGAGAGAGAGAGATATATAGATATAGATATAGATATACATATAGATAATATATGATATATATATAGATTATATATATATATATATATATATATATATATATATATATATATATATATATATTTATATATATATATATATATATATATATATATATATCATATATATTATATATATATTATATATATATATATGGATATATATATATAATAATATATAAAAAAATTTATATAAATGAGGTATACTATATCTATATATATTTATATATTTATAATATTTATAAATAATATATAAGATATTAAATAAAATTATATATAATTAATATATATAATACATATATATTATATATAATTAAATATATATAATATATATATTATTATATATATGGATTATACAATATATGTTATAATTAATATTATTATATAATTACATAATAATGTATAATATATTATTAATAATATATATTTTATAATATATATATGTATGTTAATATATATATATATATAAATTATTATATGTATGGTATAATAATATATATATATATATATATTATAGGAATATATATTATACTAAAACTATATTATATAATATATAGTGTATAATAATATAACATATATACATATGTATCTATATCTATATAAGAGCGAATCTTAAAGGAAACAACAAAAATACACTATAAACACTGAACTGAAGCCATTCAATTACAATTATAATTAATCTAAGTATCTGGGTTGTTATTGGTTACTTGTTCAACTGTTTTTTTTCATGGATTCGTGGATTCATTATCACGTGTTTCGTGTTCACTCTGCGGCTGGTTGGGAGTGAGGACTTTTGCGCTCGATATCATTCTCGCCATTGTTCTGTGAATCGGCGAATCCAGGAAGGAAAAAAGTCATAGGAAAAGATGTCACATTAATCTCTCCTGAGAGTGACCGCCAAGGGTTTTAACCCGGTATGCATCCCTTGTGACTTCATTACCGGCCACCGTGAAGGGAAGTCCCAGCTAGTATATTCATAGAACCTTTGTCAAAACTACTAGTAATTGGAGATTATTGATATAAGACGACGTTCTTTTTAACCTGTCATCCACACTGAACACCAGCATTAAATCCTATATAAAGACTGAGAGAGAGAACTTACCCTACCCTCCCCCCACCAACCTAGAGCCCCAGCCAAGCGACGGAACCAACCTCCCCTGAACCTGTAGTACCTAGTACGTCTCCCGCAGGTTCTGTACCCCGCCGTTTATTTTTCTATTGCATTATTGCCATTACCCGTCTCGCCGGGTTTAATGATGATCAATGCTTTTGTTTTTCAAGTGCAATGATGATGAATTTGCTGCCACTTGAATTAGCCTTTCGGGTCTGCGCCATAGACCGTTTGTAGGATGATATTTAGTAGAGAGAACGGGAGGAATATTCCCCGTTTTCGGTAGGACAGTCCCTGTCGGTAGAAATCCCTGTTCTCGGTAGAGAGTCCCATGTTATCGACAGGGAATTCCCTGTTATCGGCAGGGAATTCCCTGTTCTCGGTAGGAAAGTCCCTGTTCTCGGTAGAAAAGTCCCTGTTCTCGGTAGGAAATTCCCTGTTCTAGGTAGAAAAGTCCCTGTTCTCGGTAGGAAATTCCCTGTTCTCGGTAGAAAAGTCCCTGTTCTCGGTAGTAAATTCCCCTGTTCTACAGTAGGGCAGTCCCCTGTTAATCGGCAGGGAATTCCCTGTTCTCCGTAGAAATCCCTGTTCTCGGTAGGAAATTCCCTTGTTCGGTCTGGTAGAAAAGCCCTGCTCCTCTGTAGGCAAGGAAATTCCCTGTTTCGGTAGAAAAGTCCCTGCTCTCTGTAGGAAATTCTCTGTTCTCGGTAGGAAAGTCCCTGTTCTCGGTAGGAAATTCCCTGTTCTCGGTAGAAAAGTCCCTGTTCTCGGTAGGGAATTCCCTGGTTCCTCGCGGTAGGAGAGTCCCTGTTATCGGTAGGGAATTCCCATGTTCTCAGAGCCACGCAACATAGATCGACAGTTTATACATTTTTATTCTAATTGGTAACTGTTACGGAATATGTTTAGTTTCTTGACCAGATGGTTTCCTGGATGAACATAACTGATTATATCATATGTGGGGGGAAAATTTTATACTTTGCAGAAATATGCGGTCCTTATGTGTACATGTGTACATACAGGCGCATATGCAAACTCATGCGCAAACTCACACACACACTATCAGAATTCCATACTGTTTTGATTGTTCAACATTCAGTGATACTAATAAAAGAAAAGAAAACCGAAGGGTTTAAAATAGTCAGCAACTTTGTTTTTAACGAATGTTATTTGAAATCTATTGAAATGTGACGTTTTTACATTACATCAAAGTTTTTTTGTTATATGTCTTTCTAGATATCATCTCCAACCTTAAGGAAAAGCATTTAAGCTTGTCAGTGCTGA